>NC_091681.1:2811250-3117500 GCF_030179915.1 Drosophila takahashii | reverse complement strand
ATTAGAAATCAATTCAATTCAATTCAACTCTGTCAATTTATTACCGATATTCCGATTTTAAACCATTATTTTATTTGACATCAAAATTTATACCAACTTTTATCAAGAAAGAAAATAGGCCTTTCTAAAGGGCTAATTTATATTAAATTTATACATACTTGTGTATTCGAATACATTGATCATGATGTCCTTGGGTAGCTATCATAACATCTGCTTCATCTAATACAAAAACGGAAATTTTTTTCATATCAAAGAGACGAAATTTTAAGCCCCAATCTAGAAGTTTTCCCGGGGTTCCAATGAGAATATGTTCCTCAATTTTTTTACTGCGATCAACTACAAAGTTAAAGATTAAAAAAGTATTTTTGGATTATAACATTTACAAAGCTGAAAATACATACCTTCTTCACCCCGGACGGCAAATCGTAACTTTATGTCTGGACAAAACTGCCCCATTCGTGCAGCCACCTCACCAGTTTGAATTGCCAACTCGTACGTAGGGGATAAGCAAAGGACCTTAAAATATAATTTAAAATATGTCTTTAGAAAACTTGATTAGGATTTATAATAGTTAATATAATATTTTTTGACCTTCCGTCCTCAATGTTAAGTTTAAAAACTTTAAATTAAGTCAAAATCTCTTAGAAGGTCTATAGAGCTTGAAAATTATCACATTTTTTTCGATATTTTAACCATATCGACTCGATAATATAGATGTTTTGAAGAAAAGTCGCAAATGAAATATCGAAAAATAGGTAATTGTCGTTTTTTTCTAGCTCTATTGGGCCACCCCCTTTTCGAAGGACCGATTTTCCGGTTCAAAACGAAAATTTCAAGACTTTGAGCATACTTTTAATTTAAGATCCGTACAGTAAAGAGGACTTTAGCTGAATTGAGAACGACAAATCGAATATCGTTTTCTCATTCGTCCCTCAAAGCACAAAATAAAAGACACACAATTTTGCAACAAGGTGACAATCCCACACCAGAAAAGTTAACTTCTCATCAAACATAAGTAGAACAAGAGAGAACGCTATAGTCGCACAGTGTAAGATTTTGCCAATCTAGCGGGACTTTTAGCAAAAGTTGAACTATTTTTGAGGTCGATGAGATTTAAGCAGCACTTTTAGAAATGTTCAACTATTAAGAAAACAGGCCCAAAACAAAAAAAAAATTGTTTTTTTTTTTTTTTTGAAGATAACGGCTTTTAAAGAATAGAATTTGTAAACAAATTTTCGATTTCAAACCTCAAGCTATCGCAACTGGAGCTCAAGATAATGTAAACATTTACATCCGAATCAAAATCACCCCACTGCAATCCCACGGTTAAAGTAGACATAAACATTCGAATCAAAATCACGCCACTCCAATCCCACGCTTATCGTGTCGCCAAATATTTTCCGCTAAGCGCAGCATAATTTTATTTCACAATTATTGAAATTAGTAAATTAGTAAAAAGCTTTTATAAAGTTGAGCTTGAGGAAACTGCAAAAGAAAAGTTCTAAAAGCTCATACTCGGAGGCTTCTTCCAGAATCTTATCTTGAACTCCAATTCAGTGCAGATCGGGAACTCGATAATCGAAGTCAAATAATAAAGATGTAAAACCTTATTAATAAGGGAAATCTATAAGTCAATGATGACCAGTGAATAAATAGTTTTTAAAAATAAAAACCGTTTACCGTTTTTTATAATTTTGATGCAAAATTGCACTGGGAAGCGAGCAACAGTTGACAAAGTTTAGTCTTATCAATTGCATCGCGTGATCAGTGGGAGCAGCCAAAAACTTTAGACAATTTTTAATCCACTTTCAAAAACAAAACAAGAGAGAACGCTATAGTCGGGTTGTTGTCCCGACTATCTAATACCCGTCACTCAGCTAAAGGGAGTGCGAACGCTGTGTCGGGTTGGTGTCCCGACTAATAATCGTAACTCAGCTAAAGGGAGTGCGAGGGAGATAGGTATATAATTTTTGATTGCGTATAACTTTTTAATGAATGGTCCGATTTGAAAAATTCTACATTTCGATAGGTATAAATATACACAACAAAAATGCATTTATACTTCTCGGAAATCTTTAAAGATGTGGGCGCAGGACCCATTTTAAAATCGTTAGTAGGCGATTGTGGGCGTTAGAGGGGGCGTGGCGCTCGGCTAAAATAAACTTGCGCTGCGTAGGAAGCCAAAGAATATGTGTGGGAAATCTCAACCTTCTAGCTTTTGTAGTTTCTGAGATCTCAGCGTTCATACAGACGGACAGACGGACAGACGGACAGACGGACAGACAGACAGACGGACAGACAGACAGACGGACAGACGGACATGGCTAGATCGACTCGGCTAGTGACCCTGATCAAGAATATATATACTTTATGGGGTCGGAAACGCTTCCTTCTAGCTGTTACATACTTTTGCACGAATATAGTATACCCTTTTACTCTACGAGTAACGGGTATAAACATGATTTTTTTGGTAAGAAAATTTACAATGTATGTAAAAATGTATAAACCTATTTTAACAGGGAACGAAAATAACTGTTATTGTAAATTTTTCATACAAAAAAATCACGCACTTAGAAGGGTCCTAAAAATTGTTTAACACCACAATTTTTATTAGCCATTGTAGTTTACAAATCCGTAATGATTTTTATTTTTTGAGTTTTATTATAAAAATTGTTATTTTTTGATTTTTATGAATAACAGTTATTCCCTTGACATTTTTGAAAAAATGAAATAAATAAAAAAAACATGATACCCGTGCTTTTTATAACTTACTAAAAATTTGTTAAAAAAGGCAACCGCGCATATTTTATACCTATATTTTTTTAAAATTTTGTTTACCCACAAAATCGCCATAAATCAAGTTTGAGTTTTATTTTTGATCACGACGAATAACTGTCATTTGTCAACTTTTATTATAAAACTCAAAAAATAACAGTTATTCTTTGAGTTTTACTTTACAAATCAGAAAATAACTGTTAAAGTGTGATTTTTAAAATAAAACTTATAAAAGTTACGTTCCCTGCTTTTTAACCATCATTCTTACAGTTCGGCACTTAAAAAATATTTCTTTTTACAAATTATCAAAGACACGTAAAGCAGTCGATAGATTTTCTTTATAGTACGATTTTTTCTGTAGCAAAAAAAAGAGGAAAACACTTTGAAAATTTCTCAATTTTAACTTGCTTTTTTTTCAAAAAAAAATTTCAGATTTGAATGTCTCTTATTCGGGTTTGACGCAGATATTGCATTTTTTTTGTTTTACCAATATAGTTACTCGATACTCGTAGAGTAAAAGGGTATATTGTATTCTTGTATTATTATAAGTATGTAACAGGGAGAAGGAAGCGTTTCCCACCCTATAAAGTATATATATTCTTGTTCAGGGTCACTAGCCGATTTGATATAGCCCTGTCCGTCTGTCCGTCTGTCTGTCCGTATGAACGCTGAGATCTCGGAAACTACAAAAGCTAGAAGGTTGAGATTTCCCACACATATTCTTGGGCTTCCTAAGCAGCGCAAGTTTATTTTAGCCGAGTGCCACGCCCCCTTTGACGCCCACAATCGCCCACTAACGATTATAAAATGTGTCTGGCGCCCATACCTTTAAAGATTTCCGAGAAGTATAAATGCAATTTTGTTGTGTATATTTATACCTATCGAAATGCAGAAGAATGCAAATCGGACCATTCAATAAAATGTTATACGCAATCAAAAAATGTTATATATCCATCACCCACGCACTCCCTTTAGCCGAGTGACGGGTGTTAGATAGTCGGGACAACATAGACTATTACGTATACGCACAAAAATTTACCATGGTAAAATGATCAAACAAAGAAGGTTGTGAGTCGGGCGCAGTAGATCGTTACATAATTGAATTTAATATAAAATCCATTTAAATTAAGTAAATATAGGGGAGAGGTCTGTAGGTTGGTCCCCCCTTTTTTTTTTAATCTGCCATTTCGACATTCACTTATGAAATTTTACGCATTTGGTACTGATCGAAAGGTTAGTCTATTAGCTTAATAAAAAACAGAAAAAAATATTTTTTTCTTTAGGCCTAGTACTCACTTCAATCGAAAATCCTACGAAATGAAAATCTCCATACAAAATTTTGAACACGAAATTTTCCGCCTGTCATTTTTGTATAGAAATTTTCGTTTCGTTGGCTTTTTGATTGAAGTGAGTACTAGGCCTTAGTGAAAACTGAAAAATTATTTTTTTTGAAAAGTCCCAAAAAACGACATTTTGAAAAAGAGGTCGGTAAGTGGAGACACTTTTAAAAGTCAATAATACTCACACAAAAAGTACTCCAAACAATAAGGCACTATTTATTTATGTTAATTTAATCAATTTGAGTTCGTCCTAAATCATTTCCCATCCATTTTTTAAGAACTTAGACCAAATAACAATTAAAATCAAAAGGCTCTTTGAACATTCGTTTTTCCCCTAATATAAAAGAAATGTACTAGGCAGAAAGCGACCTCTGTTGGCCTAAGGCCTTTTTGTATGAAAAACGGGTGTCTCAACTTACACGCTCAAAGTGTCTCAACTTACACAAAATGGGATGTTTCGGGAAAAAATTAATAACTTTTGTTCTGACTGTCACATTAAGCTGATTCTTTTTTTAATTAGTTAACAGTTAATTTACTAATGTTTTAAATCTCTTGCCAAGTTAATTTAAGGACGTTATTAATTTTAAATAAAATTTTGAAAAAAGTAGACAAAAACTTTTTTAGTGAAAAATGGTACACGACTCTCACAGCTTTAATCTGGCTAGAGCCTGGCTGATAATGTTTTCCCCACAAGTTTTGTCACTAAAAAGGACTACAAAAGAAAAATAAAAACAATTTTTTTAGTAAATAAGTTTTGAGAAAATTGAGTGTCTCAACTTACAGACCGCCTCAACCTACAGACCTCTCCCCTACCCTTTTACTCTACGAGTAACGGGTATAAAAATAGTGGTCTGCTAAAATTAAAAACAAAATTTTTTAAGTTGGCGAAAATTATAACCAAAAGTACGTAAAGAGTTAAAAGTTTCGAACATTTTTTTTTAAATATATTTTTGGGGTTTTTATCTTAAAGAAAGCTGTTTTTTTCAATGTTTAACGCCCCCAAAAGTGCAACGCCCATTTTTTTTATGTCCAACATAATCTTTGCGCTTACTATAATACTCACTCTAAATTTGAAGCCGATATCTTTCAAAATACGACTCCTACTGATTTAAGTCCCCCTAGATTGGCAAAATCTTACACTGTGAGTCGGGTGCCCCGACTATCAGATACCCGTTACTCAGCTAAAGAAAGTGCGAGGGAGATGACGATATAAAACTTAGATCGGGCATAAACCCCTTTATTTCTGTAAGTGATTGCACTCCAATTTAAATTTGAAAAGACTAGGAATCTACATTTCCAAGCACCAAGCACCAACGCTGAGTAGTGGGAATATGAAATTCCTTTAAAAGTTTTCCAGTTGCTAGCGGAGCACTTTGTAATAATAATTAAACGCGAATGTGATTTTAATATTTCACATGTGACTTCAGGACTACAAAAATAGCTACAAAGCCCTTCTGGCGATACGACCGCCTTCAGTGAACAGAAAAATTTTTATACTTTTTCGATTTGCTTGCAATTTTTATACAAATGTATGCGATTCGGTAAATAAGTAAGCACACGCATCAGGATGTAAGAAATAATTTTTTGTTGATGAGAATTTTTTTTAATTTTTCCAAAATACGAGAACCTAGACTATTAGGTACTCATTACTCAGCTAACACCAAATATAAAAATTGGCGATGGCGCCGCCCACCGAAAGGTAGTGATACAACTTGGCATGTAGTTTTTGAGCGGTAGAGTGGGAAACATATTTTAGATCAATCGACAAAACAAATACAAATTTTCATTCTAGCAACAAACTAAGGGTGCCACAGTTTTTTGCGGTTTGTGCGCGGTTCGCGATTTGTGGATGAAACAAACTTGCGCTGTTTTCGACAGACATACAAGGCTAGTGATCCTGATCAATACATATACTTAATATGATCGAAAACGCTTCCTTCCAACTGTTACATACTTTTCCACCAATACAATATACGCTTTTACACTAAGCCGAGTCCATCTAGCCATGTCCGTCTCTCAGTCCTGAAATTATTGCGATGAAATTTTCCCAAAAGTCTTCTTTCTATTGCAGGTAGTACACATGTCGGACCACTCTACCTTATGGCTCCCATACTCTTTTGAATAAAAGGGCATAGGGGAACAAGCCTGGGAAAACTGCCCCAGGCGATATTGCAAAATTTTAGATGAGGATTGGTAGATAGGAACCTAATCGATAAGAATTCCAATTTTCAAATATTTTGATCCGCTGGTTTACGAGTAATCTGCCGCAACTAAAGAACATATCACTTGATGTATCTTCCCTTCGGTGGTTCTTGAGAAAACTTTTTTGATGCCAATAATTTTTGTGTTAACCTTCAAGAATGTCAGCCAATCTTTGGATTTTTACCATTCTTATAAGCTACCAAAAATCGCGATTCAAATTTTCAAAAAATTGGTTCAAGACTTTCCAAGTCTGACAACACCGCCAGTTTTTTACAGTTTGTGTGTCCTATAACCATCTACTTCATATAAAATATTCATAATTTTTCGAGTGGTGCAACAGTGTTAAACAAACAAAAAACTGAAGAATTTATTTCTAGAAGGGTAGGAATGGAGTCAATAAAAGATATTTGGCTTGTAAATAGTTAGTTCTAAGACCAGAATTATTATCAAAGAGTAAAGTTTTTAATATTATGGGTGAAAAGTGGTCCGAATTATAAAATGTTTGGCATGTAAATGTTTGCTTGTAATTGATTTAATAGGGACCCAGTCCCAGTCTAGTCCCCACAGCTTCGAATTTCATATCCTCCCTGGACAGAGTTTCATAAGAAATCCTTCGAGCATGGATGACCAACAAATACTTTAATTATGTGATTCTAAAGAAATCGCGATCCAAAGAGGATTATTTAATTTGCGATCCTTTCGGTACCATCGTTATTCTAAAAAGCAAGATAGTAATTTGAAAGCTTTAATATGCGGAGCATGATAACAAATTGTTAACAATTTCGCGCAATAACAACGGTGCCGAAATCTCGCATATTAAATAATCCTCTTTGGACCGCGAATTCTTTAGAATCACATAATTAAAGTATTTGTTGGTCATCCATGCTCAAAGGATTTCTTATGAAACTCTGTCCAGGGAGGATATGAAATTCGAAGTTGTGGGGACTAGACTGGGACTGGGTCCCTATTAAATCAATTACAAGCAAATACATGCCAAATATTTTATAATTCGGACCACTTTTCACCCATTATATTAAAAACTTTACTCTTTGATAATAATTCTGGTCTTAGAACTAACTATTTACAAGCCAAATATATTTTATTGACTCCATTCCTACCCTTCTAGAAATAAATTCTTCAGTTTTTTGTTTGTTTAACACTGTTGCACCACTCGAAAAATTATGAATATTTTATATGAAGTAGATGGTTATAGGACACACAAACTGTAAAACCCTGGCGGTGTTGTCCGACTTGGAAAGTCTTGAAGCAATTTTTTGAAAATTTGAATCGCGATTTTTGGTAGCTTATAAGAATGGTACAAATCCAAAGATTGGCTGACATTCTTGAAGGTTAACACAAAAATTATTGGCATCAAAAAAGTTCTCTCAAGAACCACCGAAGGGAAGATAAATCAAGTGATATGTTCTTTAGTTGCGGCAGATTACTCGTAAGCCAGCGGATCAAAATATTTGAAAATTGGAATTCTTATCGATAAGGTTCCTATCTACCAATCCTCATCTAAAATTTTGCAATATCGCCTGGGGCAGTTTTCCCAGGCTTGTTCCCCTATGCCCTTTGATCAAAATATGGCTGCCTGCCATAAGAAGTATTGCAAAATTAATGGAAAATCAATAAGAAACCAATTCTCTTCAAAACAATTCGAAATTTAATTTTTGTAATTTTTAACTTAACAGGATTGATCGGCCAGGGTATATAGGCTTTGGCTGGCCAAAGCTAGCTTCCTTTCTTGTTTTTATCAACAATTTTGTGACGATTTTTATTCGTGAAAATAAAATACCGTTTAAAATAAAACAAATCAAGAGAGAACGCTATGGTCCCCGACTGTGTGAGTGCGAGCGCGATAGAGATATGAAACTTTGATCTGGCATATCTTTTCAACGAATGGTCAGATTTAAAACATTTTGATAGGTTTAAGTAAGCACAACTTACTTACTTTTACTTACTTTTGCACGAATACAATACACTCTTTTACTCTACGAGTAACGGGTATAATTATTCTCATATAGTATCATTATTTTTTCACAAAGTGGTAAAATTAAATGTTTATATTTGCAAGACCTACTAGTAAAGACAACGATTTAAGTTTAGCAACTTTGCATCAAGCAACAACAGCGCAACGTGTAAGAAAGGCAAAGCAATATTCGTGCTGTCTTCTTGTCGTGCTTGTCTTCTTACATGTTGCGCTGTTGGTGCTTGATGCAAAGTTGCTAAACTTAAATCGTTGTAAGATATAGTGTTCGCTCCGACATATGTACTACCTGCAATAGAAAGAAGACTTTCAGGAAAGTTTCATCGCGATAGCTTTAAAACTGAGAGACTAGTTCGCATAGAAACGGACAGACGGACAGACAGACAGACGGACAGACGGACAGACGGACGTGGCTATATAGACTCGGCTATTGGTGCTGATCAAGAATATATATACTTTATGTGGTCGGAAACGTCTCCTTCACTGCGTTGCAAACATCTGACTGAAATTATAATACCCTCTACAAGGGTATAAAAATATATGGAAGTACAAAAACCCGCTGTTGGAAGCATATATTAAAGGGTCGGCTATAACATTCTTTAAAAAATCTTGTTATTTGCGTCAGAACGACTAAGTTCCGCGTGTGCAAAGAAACACCCTAAGTGGTTGCGTCTGAACCATAAAATTCCAATCGCGGGTTAACTAATAACACTGTGCAGCATTTTTAGTGCTTTTTAAATTTAACTCGATGGATGCTATATTTTTGGATTTGTTACGAATTCCCAAGTTAAACTGCGTTTTCCAAAAAGTTCCCCGGCGCAAGGATTCTTAGCAAAAGGACCTCAAAGTTCGAAAAATGCTGAAATTGGCCAACTTTGCTGAGCTTTCAGAGGCAAATTGTTGCATGGTTTGATTCGATGTTAAAGTTTTTTAAAAGATACACCCTTTATCTTTTAAACGCCATACTTAAAATAATTTTAGGATTTTTTTAAGGCAGAAACAAATTCTAGAAAACATAGTCAAAAAACATAAAAGTATACAGCTGCGGTCAAAATAGTAGTAGTGTTGTAGAAGCTTCAGCGTATTGGTAAATAAAAGAAAATTCTGCATTTCATTATAATGCTGCGATAGACTATGATACTTATAAATATGTTCAATTAAGAGCGATGGACAAGAAGTGCGGATTTTGTGGAGCTTTAAAATGGAAAAATGTGCCTAAAGGTATATGTTGTAAAGAAAGAAAAGTTAAACTCCCTTCTTACAAAAATTTTCCAGAGCCCCTAAATGGCTAGATAATGGGTCGTCATCCTGACCATAATCACTTCATGGCGTTTATAAGAAAGTACAACAATTGCTGTCAAATGACTTTCGTACGAAAGTTGTCAAAAATAGGTTCATGCCTGAATTTAAAGTTCAAGGTCAAGTGTATCACTTGGTTGGTAGCCTCTGACCGGCTCCTCAAAAGGAAGCTGAGTTTTTGCAAAATTTATTTTGTTGGCGAGGATGAAACAGAAGTTAATTTAAGGAGAAAACATTATTCTGACGTCAAACATGACTTAGTAAAGGCACTCCAAATAATGCTGCACAATTGTAATCCATATATTAATGGGTTCAAAACTGCACTACAAAAAGTTTCAAAAAATTGCCAGGATTTTAAAATGGTTATTCACGCTGAAAAAAAAACCAGCTGATGCTCATAGAGGCCACTATAATGCTCCTGCAGCCAAAGAATTTGCTATGGTATTAATTGGCGAACAATTTCAAAAGAGAAACATTGTTACTGATAGTTATGAAAACAAACTTCAGCGCATAAGTGAAATCCATCGCTCATATGATAGTTTACAATATCCTTTACTATTTTGTCATGGAGAGGATGGATATTCTATTAACATACCTCGAGTCAAAAAAAAGACTTAAAAAAGACGGTGTCAGCATTAGACTTCTATAGTTATAGATTAATGGTTCGATCATCTGAAAACAATCATTTATTGCGTACGCGATCTTTGCTTAGTCAATTTGTGACAGATATGTTCGCAAAAATAGGTAGTGAAAGACTAAATTATATTCGAAAAAATCAAGAAAAACTAAGAGCAGAAACTTATATCTATCTTAAAGATGCAATATGCGGCCAAGATGCAGATGCACGCCATCTTGGTCAAATGGTAATTTTACCTTCAACATTTACTGGTTCCGCACGATATATGCATGAAAAGGCGCAGGATGCTATGACGTATGTTCGACATAGCCATAGGGTCGCCCTGATCTCTTTATAACATTTACATGCAATCCTAAATGGGATGATATAACCGGGTCAAAAACCCCAAGATCGCCATGACATTATTGCTCGAATTATCCATTTAAAGGTAAAAATATTAATGTTTTTATTGGATAAAGGCAATTTATTTGGTGAAGTCCAGTGCTTCATGTATTCAATAGAGTGGCAAAAGCGTGGCCTGTCACATGTACACATACTTCTTTGGCTAAAATCTCGTATTATGCCTGAGCAAATTGATTCTATCATAAGTGCTGAAATTTCCGATCCTGAAAAGGATCCTCAACTTCATGATATCGTCAAGGCTGATATGATTCATGGACCCTGCGGGGCATTAAATTCGAAATCGCCTTGCATGAATGAATGTAAATGCACAAAAAGATTTCCAAGGTCGTTTTTGAAAGATCCTTTGACTGGGAAAGAGGGTTACCCACAATAAAGGCGAAGGGCACCAATAGATAGTGGTTTTACTATGGTAATCAATGGTAACATTATAGATAACCGTTGGGTTGTGCCGTATAATCCAACTCTTTCGGGTGCTCTTAGAGCCCATTTAAATGTAGAATACTGCAGCTCAGTAAAGTCAATTAAGTATGCCTGTAAGTACATTAATAAAGGGAGTGATCAAGCGACAATTGCAATAGAAAACGTAAGAGACGAAAAAAAATTATATGAAAGTGGTCGATATATAAGCAGCTCAGAAGCGGTATGGAGAGTTTTAGCGTTTCCCATACATGGGAGATATCCAGCAATCACTCAACTAGCTGTGCATTAGGAAAACGGTCAAAGGATATACTTCAATCCAGATAATCCAAATCAATTGGCTAATCAGATAATGACACTAATTACCTTTTTTAAGCATTGCGAAATTGACTCATTTGCGAGAACCCTTCTTCATGCCGAAATGCCTTCTTTTTACACGTGGAAGAACAAATCATTTCAAAGAAGAAAACGAGGGGTTGATGTTCCAAATTTCCCTGGGGTTAAGAAAGATCAATGTTTGGGTCGTGTGTACATCATCCCAAAAATAGTGAATGTTATTATCTTAGACTTTTACTCCATGAGGTAAGAGGTCCAACCTCATTCTTAAATTTAAAAACAGTAAATGGTGTTAAATACAATACTTTCCAAATGGCTTGCAAAGCTTTGGGCTAACTGGAAGATGATAATCATTGGGACTTGACCTTGACCGAAGCTGCACAATGTCAAATGCCAACTAAATTGCGAGAACTATTTGCAATAATGTTAGTATCTTGCCAAATAAGCGATCCACTCCATCTTTGGGATAAGCAAAAATCAAACCTCTCAGAAGATATTGTGTACCAAATAAAAATGCGAGTAGATGGTAGTGTAGATCAATACGTGGCATATAAGCACATAGTAGAAAGTGTTGAGGCCGATCGAGGTGGAATATATTTTTTGGATGCTCCTGGTGGCACTGGAAAAACGTTCCTTTTGAATTTGATTTTGGCAAAAGTTCGTTTAAATAAAAATATTGCCTTAGCTGTCGCTTCTTCTGGAATAGCTGCCACTTTGCTATCCGGAGGTCGAACAACGCATTCCGCATTCAAACTTCCATTGAATTTAATAAATGTGGAAATGGCCATGGTTTTGAAAGACTGAAAGCTTATTGTATGGGATGAATGCACTATGGCGCATAAGAGCGGCTACGAAGCTCTCGATAGGACTTTGAAGGATATACGAGACAATAACTTTCTAAGGGTGGCGTTACTGTTCTTTTAGCAGGAGATTTTCGTCAAACCCTTCCAGTAGTGCCCCGCGGAACCAGAGCCGATGAAATAAAATCGTGCTTAAAATCTTCTTTAATGTGGTCTGATATCAGGATGCTAGCCTTAACCGAAAATATACGTGTGCACTTGAACGGCGATCAATCTGCTGGATTTTTTGCAAAAACATTACTCCAATTGGATATCCAACAATTGAGGGAAAGATAAAGATACCAACAAGCTTGGGAAGTTCAGTAACTTCAGTCGAAGACCTTACTTCAAAACAAGAGAAAACGCTATAGTCGAGTTCCTCGACTATTAAATACCCGTTACTTAGCTTAACAACTTTAATATAAATATGCCTTCTTTTATATTTTTCGCGCGCCCCATTTCAAATATCACCAGTTTACAAAATAAAATCGACCTCACCCTAATCGAAGGCAACCTTAATTTTCCGGTAAAGTACATCTCCCTGATTAAGAAATGGGCACTTATAATTTTTTGTATGGTGTCAATTTTTTTTTAAGTGTAAAAAACGTTGTTGGCCCTTTTTTATTTTTTATCTCGAGTTCTGGTAAACCGACTGAGGTCATCGATGGCTCATTTTACAGGTAATATACTGCTCTTTAACTTTCTTATACACAGCATTGAGTTTCAGTCATTAGTTTAGAAGCCACACCTCGTCAAAGTTAAAAAACTTGAAAAAAATGCAAAAGTTTTGGCATAAATGGCTTCGTTAAAAATACACGCAAAAAAACCGAAATTAGTTTTATAACTTATTCTGGTAGATGGTACTTTGACAAAAAAAAACAAGCTAATGATCATTAGAATCCACCAGAAAATGAATTTTATATCGATTTTTTAAGTTGGGCAAAACGGATATTATAGCCCTGTTAGAGCCCTGTCAGAGACCTGTTGTCTCAGTTAACAGCTGTAAACGGCCAAAAAATCATGGTTGTCCCAAACTTAAAATATTCATATAAAATTCATTTTCTGGTGGATTCTAATGATCATTAGCTTGTTTTTTTTTGTCAAAGTACCATCTACCAGAATAAGTTATAAAACTAATTTCGGTTTTTTTGCGTGTATTTTTAACGAAGCCATTTATGCCAAAACTTTTGCATTTTTTTCAAGTTTTTTAACTTTGACGAGGTGTGGCTTCTAAACTAATGACTGAAACTCAATGCTGTGTATAAGAAAGTTAAAGAGCAGTATATTACCTGTAAAATGAGTCATCGATGACCTCAGTCGGTTTACCAGAACTCGGGATAAAAAATAAAAAAGGGCCAAAAACGTTTTTTACACTTAAAAAAAAATTGACACCATACAAAAAATTATAAGTGCCCATTTCTTAATCAGGGAGATGTACTTTACCGGAAAATTAAGGTTGCCTTCGATTAGGGTGAGGTCGATTTTATTTTGTAAACTGGTGTAATTTACATTTTGCATTCACATATTCCAAATTAGAGTGACCAGCTTTTTTTCCAGCACCAGCAGAAGTGTTGAACACGCGGCGACGGCGCACAGTGTAAGATTTTGCCAATCTAGGGGGACGTAAATCAGTAGGAGTCGTATTTTTAAAGATATCGGCTTCAAATTTGTAGTGAATATTCTAGTAAGCCCAAAGATTATGTTGAACATAAAAAAATGGGCGTGGCACTTTTAAGGGCGTAAAAAATCCAAAAAATGTTTTTTTTTAAATTAAGAACCCCAAGAAAACAAAAAAATAAGGTTTTATATTAAGGATAATTGATAAAAAAAAAACAAAAAAAATTTGGTTTATATTTTTAAGATTTTTATACCCGTTACTCGTAGAGTAAAAGGGTATATTGTATTCGTGCAAAAGTATGTAACAAGTAGAAGGAAGCGTTTCCGACCCTATAAACCATATATATTCTTGATCAGGATCACTAGCCGAGTCGATCTAGCCATGTCCGTCTGCCTGTCTGTATGAACGCTGAGATCTCGGAAACTATAAAAGCTAGAAGATTGGCATTTTGCATGCAGATTCTAAAAAAGGTGCCACGCCCCCTCTAACGCCCACAAGCCCTCTCTAACGCCCACAGCTTTGGAGCTATTATGAGAATAGTAACTGATATGTATTCGCTTCGTCAATACCTATCGATTTGCCAAGTAAAAAATTGCCACGCCCACTCTAACGCCCACAAATCCAATAAACGCTTAAACCTGGCCAGCGCCTACATTTTCGCCTTTCATGACCAGTAGTACCACTATCTGGCGGTAGATGGCGCAATACAATATAAACTAGTGCCATCTAGGAAATGGCATTGGAAGAAATCTGCCTTTTTTTCTGTGGTCACTCTAATTCACACTATGTTAATGCAAATTTTAAATTATTTGAAATGGGACGCGCATTTTGTCTCTTTTTGCTCGTATACGTTTTTCACAAGTGCATTCACCTGCGCTAGAGAGAGACGGAAGATGTGCTAGGCAGAATTGAAAGTTCTAGAAAGCCTCTTCTCGAAAGAGATCCCTGGGTAAAAATCGAGCGGCGAAAAACATATAAGAAGGCATATTTCTATTAAGTTGTTTAGCTGAGTAACGGGTATCTAATAGTCGAGGCACTCGACTATAGCGTTCTCTCTTGTTTTTTATTAAATGATAACAATTTAAACTTCATGTGTACATCGTCTAGTGGAGACAGTGACTCAAAAATGTCTTCTTGAGCACTTATCAGCCGTTTTACGGTATGATCAATAAGGGATTGTAAACCTATTTCAGCATAGGATTCTCTTACCTTTATACCAGTAGGATAGCATAACATTTTTGACTCCTTAACGAGATCATAACATGGATATAATTTTGGACAGAAATTTTTGTGGCATTGTACTGGTGCATTGATAATTTACTGTCTATCAGAAGGGCAAGTGCTTGATCTGCTGTAAGGCGTTTTGCAGTGCTATTAGAAGATAATTTAGCTTTCTTAATTATAGTCCCCATGGACGGGGGAGCATTTGGTAATTCATTAATTAGTTTAGCTGAATCCCGTTTTCCTTCCGCCCGCAAAGCCTGTTCTGTAGCTAATAGCAATTGATCCTCATCTATCGTAGGCAACAATTCTTGGCTTTTCCTTTTTTGTGTTTTAGGACAACACTCAAAAAAGACTTTTTGTGACCTCCCTCTTGTACTTGAGGTGGAAGCAATGACATCAATGCGACAGTCCTCGCCATTTAATGTGACCTGAAGGCCACTTGCATTATAAGCAAAAAACCTGGCTCTCCTAGATTTCTCAAATTGGTTCTGAAACTCAAAAGACAGTGTAATTTCAATTTGGAGTGATCAACGTCATTGCCAAACACCATCACTGCGTGCTTTACAAGAGCGTCTCGCTGAGTGGTTTTTATGTTTTTCGACCAAACCTCGAAAAATGCAGCACGGCTTATTTCACTCATTTCTAAATAGAAGGTCTTTGGGCAAAATATGGGCAAGATTTTATTTTAGATTCTGAATCAGAATGAATGCATGCGAAGGATGTATGTTCTGGTTGGATAGAAGAGAATAGAATAATATAAGTTTTTTTTCCACAAAAAAACAGAAACACGAAAAAATACACTTACTTTTTGGCACTTTTTTCAAAGAAATGAAAAAAAAAATTGTTGTCCGAAAAAAATGTTTTTGTTTTTAAAAGTGGAATAAAAATTGTCTAAAGTTTCTGGGAAAAAAAAACGTTTGGCTGCTCCCACTGATCACGCGATGCAATTGATAAGACTAAACTTTGTCAACTGTTGCTCGCTTCCCAGTGCAATTTTGCATGCATTTCTAAAGTCCAACTTTAAAAACCGTTATCTTCCAAAAAAAAAAATTGTTTTGTTTTGTGCCTGTTTTTGTAATAGTTGAACATTTCTAAAACTGCTGCTTAAAGCTCATCGACCTCAAAAATAGTTGAACTTTTGCTAAAAGTCTCGCTAGATTGGCAAACCTTACACTGTGCGGCGCCATCTATGGCACGGAATTGGTACTGTTTGTACACAAAATTGTGTGCGCCGAGGCTTTTTGCGGTTTGTGAGCGTTAGATGGGGCGTGGCACCTTGATAAAAATTTTATCATAAAATATAATACAATATACCCAATACGAATACAATATACCCTTCTTCTCTACGAGTAACGGATACAAATATTTCCTGATATTTTAAATATTGCAGAAAAGTCGCTAGATTGGTTGTCTGAAGGCGCAATTTTAACTTCAAGGAATGATAGTGCTTCTTCAATAAATAACTCACTATTAAAGTCATTTGACGGTCAAGAGGTAACATACAAATCTATTGACTCAGTCACGGTATTAGAAGATGCTGTTCACTTTCCTGTTGAGTTCGTGAACAAACAGAACACTCCAAACAGAACTTTTCCTTTGCATAATCTTTCTCTTAAAATTGGGGACCCCATAATGTTGCTACGTCATTTAAGTCCTCCAAAACTTTGCAACGGAACGAGATTGCAAGTTAAAGCTCTCCATAAGTTTGTCATAGAAGCAGTAGTTATACCCGTTACTCGTAGAATAAAAGGGTATATTGTATTCGTGTAAAAGTATGTAACAGGGAGAAGGAAGCGTTTCCGACCCTAATAGTAGTCAAAATGGTAGTGGTATTGCCGCCCTGTGTTTTTAAAGGTTTGTTGTTGTAATTTTACTTCTCCTATTAATATTGTATTGATTATAATTGTACTATTAGACTAATTGGATAAGAAAAGTGACAACAACAAACCTTTAAAAACACAGGGCGACAATACTACTACTATTTTGACCGCAGCTGTATGCTTTTAAATTGTTTGACTATGTTTTTATACCCGTTACTCGAAGGAAGCATTTCCGACCTTATAAAGTATATATATTCTTGATCAGGATCACTAGCCGAGTCGATCTAGCCATGTCCGTCTGTCCGTCTGTCTGTCTGTCTGTCTGTCTGTATGAACGCTGAGATCTCGGAAACTATAAATGCTAGAAGATTGACAGTTTGCGTGCAGATTCTAGGAGTTCCTACGCGTTGCAAGTTTGTTTCAAAAGGGTGCCACGCCCCCTCTAACGCCCACAATCGCTTAAAAACTATTTTAAAAATTTCAATATTTCGGAAAAGTAAAAATGCAGTTGTATTGTGTTTATTAATACCTATCGAAATGTGGAAATTTTTTAAATCGGACCATTCGTTAAAAAGTTACAGCGGATCAAAGTTTTTATCCCCATCTCCTTCGCACTCCCTTTTGCTGAGTAACGGGTATCTGATAATCGGGGCACCCGACTATAGCGTTCTCTCTTGTCTAAAATTTGTTTCTCCTTTAATAAAAATCATAAAATTATTCTAAGTATGGGGTTCGAAAGATAAAGAGTGTATCTTTTAAAAAAAATTAACATCGAATCAAACCATGAATCCGTTTGCCTCTGAGAGCTCAGGAAAGTTGGCCAATTTCAGCATTTTTCGAACTTTGAGGTCCTTTTGCTAACAATCCTTGCGTTGGGGAACTTTTTGGAAAACGCAGTTTAACTTGGTAATTCGCAACGAATCCAAAAATATAGCATCCATCGAGGTAAATTTAAAAAGCATTAAAAATGGTGCACAGTGCTATCAATAAATCCCAGGGACAGACTTTAAAGTTAGCCGTGTTAGATCTAAGAGAGGATTGCTTATCTCATGGTCAGTTTTATAATGCCTGTTCCGGAGTTAGTTCGGCAAGTAATTTAATAATTTTGGCACCTGATGAAAAATCTGGAAAAAATGTTGTTTATCAAGAGGTTAAATTAAAGGTTACAATTAAAAATCTTCTTCAGGTGGAATATGCCGAAGGTACCCCTGGGGACACCACTTCAAAAAAAAATGCGCCAAATCCTCTACCTCCAACATTCCTTTTATTGCACTAATATGCATTAAAAAAACTAGCAATGCTCTGCTAATTTTCGCGGACAACGTCGCGGCAAGTATTGCTAGTACTTAAAAAAAAAAAAACCCGAAGCTAGAATTTTTGTAAAGTTTTTTTATTTATTTATTTTCAATTTATTTTACTACATAATTTTTTTAAAATTATTTGCATACTTTTCATACTACGGTGACTTGTAGCGGTCTTTGGCACGGTTTCAGCTTCGGGAGTCTTGGTGACCTGCCTTTTCGCGCATTGAGATTTTTCACGCATCTTCGCATCCTCTCCGGGGGCTCTGTAGGCTAATGGGATCTGAATTTAGAAAATATTCATTTGTGTAATAATTTAAAACGAGACAAGAGTGATAAAAACATACTAACTAGCAGTGCAAGAATAACATACTTCTGGGCTGTAGGACAAAATGATCTCTTTGAAACTATATATTTTATGCACTTTGTACCACCAGCTTGACCTAAAAATATTACAAATTAAAACATAATCTAAAAATAAGAAGCTATAGTAATTTAGACAAGACAAAGTTTTAATACACTTACAAATATCTTACCTAAAAAAGTTTTTTTGATTAAAGCACTTTTGTTTGAAATAATAAAATAACTAATCACAGTAATGCTACAAAGTTAAAACGCAACTAAAAACCGAGGAAAAACGGCGCCAGCCTTTAAGAAATAGGAAAATAATACTGAGAGAGGAAAACAACATATAAAATTTCAATCTCTCTTGTTGTTCTCTACCCTTTGTCACGATCGCGCTTGCCTAATTTATCTCTACCCTTGCGAAGGCGGAGAGATACATGCGAAGTTCGACATTTTGTTTCGTTTTCTATGGTTTTAAGCACTGATTCACCGACAATTCATCACCTTAATTTTTAAAGAGAGAGATTAACAGATAGAAATTAAGGGGAGCGTAGTCTCTGGGCAGTCGTCTAGGCTCCGTGGGCGACACTGTCGGCCTAGTGATGATAATCTGATGAATTTTGACCAAAATTCCTCACCTATTCTTCCCCATTTTTAGGCGTTCTGTTACGTACGCCCTCTCCTTTAATTTATTTGATGGATAAAGATGCACGTAGAAAACAACAACGAATCTCAAGGCAAAGGGAGAGGGGCAATCGAGCCGTTGACTAACCGAAAACAAACAAAGGAATGAGCAATTTGACGATATTTTGGGTGGCATACGGTCGGTCAGAACAACGACCACGATCAACCTGCTGGTAACCCTACACCGGCAGCTGGCAAAGTGCATCAGTCGGGCATTGACACTACCGATAGGGGAAATCATAGGTGGGAACACCTAAATAACCCAATCTATCACGGGGGTCGAGAAAAAGCTCTATACGGATAGACAAGGTAGACAGAATTTATTCTGATAGTGTAAGCACTATATTCCTCAAAGCCATCGAAGACTTGGGTCAAACCGAAGCGATAGAAGGAAGTCCTGCTATATCCTCGCGCTTAAGGACGAGCAGTAATTTGAAGAGATATAAATAAATCAAGGACTTCAATATGGGAAGAACCGACTCTAAAGTGGATCATAGCACAGCCAATGTGACACAGCCATAGTTACAGTAAAAATCATTGATCACCAGGACGACATACAGGACGTCAACCGAAGCCTGAAGATTGTGATCTGCCTCATTACTTTTGTAGCCGTATTGAAAGTGCTCCAGATGTACAAGCGATCCGTGCAAGGACGCCGTGACCAAAAACACTCCCTGGAGCAGGTGATATGCCGCCAGGCCTAAGCAAAGTGAATTTGCAGAAGCCCAAACTCAAAAACAATAAGCAGTGCCCAAAAGCAAAGGCAATTATAGCATTAATTGCAAGCTAAAGGGAATTATAAACAACAAAAAGAAATCGTAACCTCATGCATTTATAAATGCAAGTGCAAATGAAAAGAAAACAGCAATTACAAGTGCAGTGACATTGGAACCAAAGTGTGCCGCCGTGGGATCTACATACTAGAGCCCTGCACAAGTAACCTGACTTGTTTGTCAAACCTTAAACCCAACCGACCTACTTAAAACCCATTTGACTTGGGTCGTTTGGGTTTGGGTATTTGGGTAAGTGAGTAAATTTTTACGACCCAAGTCAAATGGGTTTCAAGTAGAACAGTTCAGGTTTAAGGTTACCCAAAGAAAAAAAAATGATTTTTAATAAGACGATGAGCACAATTTTCGCAGCTCATCGACTCGTCGAGAATTCTTAAGGTCAAGATGGTTATTTGTGTATAATATTTAAAATTAAAGGATAAGATATATCGACATTTGTTTTACATCCTCCGCCCATGCGAATTCTTGTGGTCTTCAAATATTACAGATTTATGATCCACAAAAACAAATTCTCTTGCTCTAAAGAATTCGCGGTTTTTGAAAAATCAATATAGAACATATTATTAGGTTTCTTAGTTAAGTTATGTATGATCCACACAAATAATTCCTGTTGTTCCTAAGAATTCGCGGTTTTTGAAAAATCGATATAGAATATACCATTAGGTTTATTAGTTAAGTTATGTATGATCCACACAAATATATCACTATGGACGGCAGTCCATGTAGTGACGAAGCGCACCAGGAGAGTGTGCGAAGGCGACTACTATATATACACGAAGAAATGAAAATCTACTGTGATGGTCCGATCATAATGAATGATATACCTATCGAAAGGTATTGCGAAAACTAACAGGATTGCATACCAAGACTCTAAGAAAATCAATTGGCTTGGGAGAGAGAGCGGTAAAAGTAAAAAAAAGTGAAAATTTCGAAATTTGGAGCTGTTGGGGCCGGTGGGGATAAATGCCCCCTCGCAATGTTTTAGCTGTATTCCTTTTGAAAATACCCGTCGAATGAGGGGTCATTTGTCAAAATCCGCTCCGTTCAAAAGTTATAGCCAAAATAAGATTTCCTTCGTCTTCCCAAAATGAAAATTTAATTCTGTTTGTCAGTTTGTCAGTTTGTCCAAAACATGTTTTTTAAGTTTTGAAAATTTGATATGACGTTCATCTCATCGATATAAAAAACTTTTGTTCTACCACTTTTGGAAAAACTCGCTAGTTTAGCGGGAAAACAGCTATAAATAGCTAAAATTCGGAAAGCCGTAACTTCTATACTACTAAAGCTACAGACTTGTGCTGCATCTCGTTTGAAAGGTATTTTTAAATGCTATAAACGCTTTTTATTAGGAATTTGTGTAAATGTAATAGTTAAAAAGATATGAACAAGAGACAATTTTTTAAAACTTTTTTTTTAGCTTTTTTTTATTTTTCTCAAAAACGGCTCTAACGATTTTCTTGAAAACTTTAAACTGTATAGCCCTTGAGATTCCTTAATTTTTTGGTATATAACACATTACTGTAAAAAGTCACGTTTAAAAGTTATTTTTATACGAAAATAGCCACTTTTGCCAGCTCGGACAATTAACGCTCCCTGAGTATTGAATTTTGTGGGAGGGTATCCGAACTGTATTTTATGGTCATGGAATCAGTAAATTTGCACTTAAGAGTTCCATATAGGAATCTTTTGTTCTACGACTTTTGGAAAAAGCCGCTACTTTAGCGGGAAAAAGCTAAAAATAGCTATATTTCGTTAGTTTGTAAGTAGTGTAGAACTTACTTACTTAAAGGTACCGACATGTGCTATACATCGTTTAAAAGGTATTTTGAAATACTTAAACGCCTTTTTAACTTAATTTGTTTAAATACAATGACTTACAAATTATGATTGACCAATTTAAATTTAAATTTATATATTAGCTCCTATGAAAGCAAATGTAAACAAACAAAAACTTCTGATATCAAATAAAAACACCTCTTAACGAGGTAAAAAGCTAGTGACGATCGCACCTTCAACATACAAAAGTTCTGATATCAACATTTGTGACGAAAAATTATTACACTCGTCATTAAATAGACTTTCTAATATTTTCTCATTCGGCACGCTGCAATAGAAAATGCCTGTGAAGGGAAAAAGGCTGGAATAGTTTGCTAGGGCGGGCCGAATGAGAAAATATTTGAAAGTCTATTTAATGACGAGTGAAATATATATGTATATATGTATAGTGTGAAAACGAACTTAAAATCATGAAGTGCTAAGTTTTCAGAAGGGGGTTGCTGACGCGATAAGTGAAGAATAATGACATAACTTTTGACGGACAACCTTGACAATAGGGGATCGTATTGCGCGGCCCGCGACGATCCATTTGGCACACGAAAGTGTGAAGGGGAGGGAATGTGGCCGAAACATTGCCCGATCGTGTTAGGATCAAGCAACAGCTAAGCTTGTGGGATAATGTAGACTGATGACCGACGAATATTACGACTCTTACTATTTTTCAGGCATCTTAATATTTATTCTAGTTATGTTGGAGAGGAGAAAATCTTACCAAGAACCCACCCCATCCGGCGAGCTTATGCCGGCAAACTTGGTGCCTGAACATCGGATGACTTTCCCTCGGCCCAAGTCCTTTACTGGACTAGGGCACTAATATGCCCACATAACAGTTCATTCAACGCTATTTAATCACCTTAATTTCGTAAAGAGCGAGATTGGTACGAGCGTCGATTCTGCCAAGGCTCTGCTGGCGTCGCAGTTTACTCAGTGCTATTTTAATGCTTGTGCTGAATTCGGCAACTTCAGGTCAGTTTAACGAAGGCGACCTTACCACGGTCAGGCTGGAGCTAAACACATCACACTATAGCATCATTTACCTGGCTCACTACCACGATGGGCCAATATCAAACACTACAACACTAAAAATTCATAAGGGGGGAGGGGACGCTTACACACGATGAAGAAATACAAACACAAACGAAAGCGGTGAGTTACTATATCACTAACGCCTTCAATCAAATCTATTTATTTGCAACAAAGGTAATGACCCAATTTTCCTCACTAGAAATAGAAGGGAAGTCTTAGACTGTACCCTAATTTTGATACCCTACTTGAAAGTGGGAATCTCCAAGCACAGGTACATAAAATTTACAATATCTCTAGATGTTCTCCCGCCGAGAACGTTACAAATATAAGACTAATTAACAAACCAACCGGAGAGAGGTGCAAGGGCTGACCTTGTGGTAAGTACCAGGGCCAAGGAGTTTAAGCGGGCACCACCTAACCAGGCAGGACCGCTCGAACGGAAGAAGGCTTACCGCATCCTAAAACGTCTGGCCACCAACCCCATACGGGAGGATCAGACATCCAAGAAGGAAGGCTCAACCAGCGAGCAAAAAGGCCAAGACAACCAGCCGCGGCACGTGGTCTAGGTCCTTTGCCGAAGGAAGGTGAAGGATCGGAAGATCATCGGCGTCATCGACCAGAACGATGCAGGCGGCAGGATCCAAAGGAACCAGTGGGGTCTGGTTAGGCGGGCACTTGCGACGGTGGCCTTAAAAGTGCTGTACGAAAACCCAGGACCGCCCCCTGACTGCACAGATGCAGGGTGTTACCAGGGCAACGTCAAGTTGATCGCCTGTGAGGACGAGAGATCGGCAGCGCTCTATAAGGCTACCATTACCAGAGTTGGCGAGGTCTACCCCGGAGCCAAACTGGCCGTCTGTGAGGCAGCGGATATCCCGTCCAGACCAAGGGCGAGGGTGTGGCTGCCGTCTGAACCCTCTGAGCCTCTTGACAAGGTTCAACCACAAGCTCCCAACAGAAGGTTGGAAGGTGGTGAAGGTTAAGAAGACAGAACACGTCACCATGAACGTGGTGATTCTTCTCAACCAGGCATGCCTGGAACCCCTGGCAGCTGCGCAGAACCGTGTCAACTACTGATTCGATAAGGTGCAATTCTGCATCTACGACACGGACAAGCTAGCGGCAGACAATTTGGCGGCCTGGGCGTCTTATGAACCCCCGACTGATTCAGAGCTCATTGAGAATCTAAAGCAGTTGTGCACCCATGACATAGTGGAGAAAGTAGATGGCGACAGATTAAGGACGACTGAGAAAAGTCGACTCAGGAAGTTGGAAGACTGGTCAACAAGGCGATCAGCTCCGTCAACGATTTGGTAAATCGTTTGTGATCCCAGCAGGAAAGGATTCGTGAATCCAATCCCGGACACATTCTCAAAGTTGTCAACAGGCGACACTTTGATAACCAACACCATCATCACAGCAAGTGCCATCGTGGCCACAGAGGGACACCTAAGATCGAACCTATCGATTCAGGATCAATAAAGGACCGGTCAACAAGGCGACCACCTTTATCCACCATAACTGTTCAGCTTCTGACCAAATCTGGTTGCGAATCGGAGCGTATCCAGCGTAAGCGAATAAAATACTCCCACCGGGTCAGAAACATAGAACAAGATCACAATGGTTAACAGCATGGATGAAGAGAATCCTTCATCGGAAATTCAAAAGATTTTAAATGCACAACAATAAATAGGCAATGACATTGCTAGGTGCATCAATAATTTCAAGAAAGATGGACCTGCACGGAAACTAAAGCCTGAATATTTTGAAGCCCGATTAGTGGAGAGAAAACGAGAAATATACCAAGATATTTCAGGAAGGTCTTGACGTACTCCTAGCCAGTAAGAGCAAGGAGAGTGAAAGTTCGATCAAAACTGGGCAGCCACCCATGACAGAAGTCAGCGACAAAAGGCTAGCCTCACTATGCCGACGCCAAGAAGAGGTTATTGAATCCCTAAGAAAGGCGCTAAAGGAGTACGCGACTATAAAGGGTCAAGCCTCCACGAACTTTATAAGTTCTTTATGGGCACAAGTACAAGAGGTCCATTTAAAATTTTATGAAGATTTTGACAACCCGATAGAAAAGGGCTACAACAAGGAAGCCTACGGGATGTAACAAGTGGAAGTGCAAAAGGCGCTCATGGCTTGGCCAAGTGCATCCGCCACAAACAGCACTGATGTGCAGCTGCCAAGAATAAGCATCCCAAAATTCGATGGAGAACTGTTAAAATGGAGACAATTCTTCGATTTATTCTCATGCATGGTTCATGAAACCAACATGCCCACCATAAAGAAAATGTACCTAAAAACCGCACTTACCGGTGATGCAGAAAGGTTGATTCGGCATATAGAACTCAAGGAAGACAATTATGAACAAGCATGGGAAATACTTGTTGATTCGTATGACAAGCCAAGACAGCTTGCAAAAACAGTAATTCGCAAATTGTTGCATCAACAGGCATCTTGTGATAGCGCAAAGTCATTGCAGGAATTATATATAACAACGATTGAGTCTCTCGCCTCCCTAAAGGGCCTAGGCATCGACATATCCACATGGGATCCAATTTTAGTCGTGCTCCTGACAGACAAGCTCGACATGAATAACCGAGCGTTGTATGAGCAATCACTTGGAAGCTCGACTGAGATCCAACCATTACATACAATGATAGATTTTTTTGGATCAATGAGTACGAGTTCTAAGCACAGGAAAATCGGAAAAATCGTCGAAAAGAGAGCCAAAGAACTCAACGTGTGCGTCGTTAACAACTGGAAAGTTATCTGCATGTGAATTCTGTAAAAAGGAAGCCCACCCCCTATATAGATGTGAAGACTTCCGATCTAGGCCCACATCTGAAAGATTGACTATGCGTGATTAGGGGCGACTTCGCACGGTACCGCCGCAAGGCATTGCTTCGCGCGAAAAATGGCCACCTAAACCGCTGCTCCTGTCCTTTCCCTCTCCAGCGATCGCAGCGTCCGCAAAACGCTTGGTGCGCATGCTGCTGCTGCCTCCCACGTCCTTTGGTTCCCTATCATCAGGGGAACGAGGGTTTCAGGTTGGACTCTTGCCCCGGCTATCTCCTCCAGCAGTTGGCGCTCGTGGTTGAACCGGTGGTACTCAAACAGGACGTGCTGAGCGTCCTCCGCAATCCCGCTACCGCACTCCGGGCACCCATCCTCCGTCTCGTGTCCGTACTGCTTTAGGTAGCTCCGGAAGCAGCCGTGCCCGCTTAGCGCCTGCGTTAGGTAGTAGTCCACCTGGCCATGCTTGCGATTTACCCACGCCTCGATGCAGGGGATGAGCTTGTGGGTCCACCGTCCATTGCTCGAGATATCCCATGCTTTCTGCCAGTTGCTGACGCTCTGCATTCTGGAGCGGGCCCTGGCCTCGGCTTTGGCCCTCGGATCATCCTGGATGAGACTCAGGGTGGTGCGGATATCCTTGGATTCCCGTACCAGTTCTCCCAGCGGGACTTGGCCAGCGATGACTAGAACCGCATCGTCAGAGATGGTTCTAAAGGCGCACGATATTCTGATAGCGCACAGACGATATGTCGAGTTGACCTCTCGCATGTAGCTATCCTTAGCCGTGGCCTCCGCCCACACCGGTGCCGCGTACAGCAATTGCGACCTGACCACGCTCGCGAGGAGTATCCTCTTGTCCTGTTTCGGCCCTCTCGTGTTCAGCAGGATCCTGCAGAGCGATCTTGTCGTCTCCCTCGCTTTTTTGTTCGCGTACTCGAGGTGCTCGCGGAACGACAGGCGTGCGACTGAATTGTGGTCCCACCGACTAGGATCTCCGCCGTCTCCACCACTCTCCTGCTCGTGATTAGGACAGCCTCCGTTTTCTGTGCTGCCAGTTCCAAGCCCGCCACAGAAAGCCACGCCTCCACCGCTTTGATCGCCCTGTTGGCAGTCGCGACTATAGTTGGCACATGCTTGGAAACCACTACCAGCGCCACGTCATCGGCGAAGCCGACTATGCTGGTGTTGCTTGGCATTGGGAGCTTCATTGGGAGGACACCGTCGTACATAGTGTTCCACAGCAAAGGCCCGAGCACCGAACCCTGTGGAACTCCGGCAGTGACCTCGTAGATTCTTGGTCCGGATGAGGTGTCGACGGACAGCTGCCTTTTGCTGAGGTAGCTGTGGACTACGTTCAGCAAGTACCCGGGGATATTTAAGGACCTTAGTGACTCCAGCGTCCTTCCCCAATCCGCCGTGTTGAACGCATTCCGGATGTCGAGGGTCACTAAAAGGCAATACTCCTTCGTCCCTCCCTCCCATCTTGCGCCTGCGATGGCTTCAGGGGCAATCCTGGTTACTTTCCCGATCGCATCCAGGGTTGATCTTCCCTTTCGGAACCCATATTGGTTGGGAGAAAGTCCTCCTGCGCTCTCAAGGGCGGCGTTCAGCCTTGCTGCTATGGGTACTGAAACAAAAAATGCGCGTCAAATGCTCACAAAACAAAGGACTGCCGCAGTCGAAAGTGTTTTAAGTGCAAGAAGGATCACAATACTCTGCTTCATCTCGACACTACAGTAGAGCCTCGTACACCAATTGTAGGGGCGGCGAGTAATAAGAATTATAATCTACTCGCCACGACTAAGGTTGCAGTACAGGCCAACAATGGGCAGTGTGCAAACTTTAGAGCACTACTGGACAGATAAATCTGATTACAGAGCGAATGACTTCAATGTTATTACTAAAGCTCCACAATGTGGAACACTTCTTTTTCGATCAGAATTTACGATATATCTAGAATGCCCTCCCTCCGAGAACATTAGAAATCTAAGACGTACTAAATGGGGTTACTAAAAAAAACTCCTCGCAAGAAACCTAAATACTCCACCGACTTATGTACTCGACAGTCATGAATTGGAAAACCTAGTCAATTCTTTCACTGACATCTGCGGTGAGGCCATTTAAAAGGCCTGGCCAAAGCAGAACAGTCAAAACAAAACACAAACCGCCTTGGTGGAACACTACCCTGGCGGCCCTTAAAAGCGAGTGCAAAAGTCACTTCAACACAGCTAAATATAATAACAGCGAAGCTTCCTGGAACACGTACCATACGAAGCTAAGCCAATACAAAAAGGAAATTAGAACATCAAAGCGAAGAGAATGGGCCAATTTCTGCAGTAGCCTAGAATCTACAGCGGAGGCGTCCAGACTCAGAAGAATCTTAGCAAAATCTTCAGTAACCTTTGGATACCTAAAAACCAAAGCATGCAAATAACTGTTGACCGTTTTTTTTTCCTTAAGCTCCACTCCCAAAAACAACCGAAAAATAGCAAGACCCTTCGTTTTCTCTCTGCGCAGCAGACTTCGTTTCCTTTTCTGTTGAGCTCTTTACATTGAGCTCTGTCACCCAACATCGTTTAATGAGAGATACGAATGACGCTCTCACAGGGAAACTTATTAGAAGACCAATTGACTGAGAGCGAGCAAAATTTTTGTACGAGCAATTCAATCGGTTGCTCTCTGATTTATTGCTCAAACAGCTATTTGGGAACCACACGAATCGGTCAACAATTATTTGCGAGCTATGCTAAAAACCAATGAAGACACCTGAACGGGAAACAGCCAGGAAACCCTTGAACTCCTGCTAGATACCCATTTCCCTAAAAACACGCAAGCAGTGGAGGACCTCCACATAGAGAAGAACAACCAAAAAAGCCTCTCACACGGGCACAGCTTCTACAAACTGCATCCTGCGCGTTGTTTCACTGTAAACAACAAACCCAGCTGTTTTACAGAGTTGAACAACGCAGGACGTAAAGGCTTAACAGCGCGGTTCCCCGCGCTTAACAGCACCACATAGTGTTGGAAAGTGCTGGACACGCGGGCCCTGTCTTAATTTTGAAATTCCGTTGGAATTTTTTCACAAATTCAGCACCTGGTTACAGGGACGGCAATAAGCGGAAGGCCAAGGATTAGGCTAAATTTCAACCCTTCCGTTGCGGCGGTGCCTAAGGAAAGGGGATCTGGGGACCGAAACGGGGCGGTATGACCGCCATTGTAAGTCAAGGGAAAATCCGTGGCCTGCGTGGGACCCTCCCTCCTGAGATAACCGGGAAGTCTGAGATGGAGGGGGCAGAAAACCCTTTCGGGGCGAGCTCACTGGTGCAAAGATCGCCCGCTATCAGAGGGAAAAAGGGACCGAGGGAGTTGTACCGGCATTTAGGAGGGGGAGCAAGATCCCCCGCACGCTGGCATCTTCGTCAACCAAAGATGAAGAGCTAATCGCAGACACGGAGGAGGTTAAGGAAACCCCAAAGAGGACGCGCGACCCTGCAAGCCCTGCAAATTCGCAGAGGACAACGCCGGCTAAAAGGAGCATGGCCTCCCATGAGGCAACCTGCCTGGAGGATCTCTTGTAGCTGGGGAAGCTTCTATCTTTTTCTGTCTTGGACGTTGATGCATTATGGTCAGTACAAAGAAGTGGCCCTGGCGACACCAAGCAAAGCTTGTTACGCGCGGAGCCCTAAACCTTTTTGGGCAAGTAAGCGGAATCGCGGACATGGAAAAAATACGATCTAACAAAAGACAGTTTAAAATATAAATTTATATTTATAAATTATTTGAAGACAGGAAATACATAAGTTTATTATAATTAGTAGCATTAGGGGTATCAAACAGTAAGACGTGGCACAGTGAATTATAGTCGTCACACAGAACACGAAAAGGATCCTGCAGGGCATAATTAGATCTACATATTGGCAGGGACAACGGACGAAAACGGCGAACTGTTCTACAGGGTACATTAAGTGAACTTAGAAGGAAAGGGGAGTCGACATCACCATTTATAAGTTTGTGTAAGAACATAACTCCATGACACTTTCTACGATGGTAGAGGGTTGGTAAGTCGAGCAGGCGCAACCTCGCAAGATAAGAGGGCAGTCGACTACCTGTGTCCCAGTGTAATCCCCTCAGAGCAAATAAAAGGAATTGTTTTTGGACAGACTCTAACATATTTTGGTAACAGCTAATTTGAGGAGACCATATACAAGAGCAATATTCCATAGACGGACGAACAAGAGAAACATACAAAAGCTTTGTTGTGTAAGGATCATCGAACTCCCTGGACCAACGTTTAATAAATGCAAGAAGACTTCTGGCTTTATTAGATATAGTAGATATATGGTCTTTAAAACTAAGTTTATGATCAAATAAAACGCCAAGATCCTGAACTGAAAAAATTCGTTCAAGGGCGTTATTTCCAATAGAATAAGAAATCAGAGATGGATTACAACGATAAAAGGTCATAAAGTTACATTTAGAATAGTTTAAATTTAACATGTTAATCATGCACCACGTATACAAACAATCAAGATAGTTGAAGGTCATTATATGAGTTAGGTAAACACATGGACAAACATAGCTTGACATCATCTGCATACATTAATACGGTAGACGATTTTATAACATTAGGTAGATCATTAATCATTAAGCCAAAGAGTAAAGGACCCAGGTGGCTACCCTGTGGCACTCCAGAAGTAACATTAATTATTTTGGGAATTCTATTGTTAAAACAGACCATTTGAGTTCTATTAGAAAGGTAGGAAAGTATCCAGTCAAGTACGTTTGGAGGAAACCCTAAACGGGACCATTAAAATATAAGAAGTTTATGGTTCACAGAATCAAAAGCTTTAGAAAAATCGGTATAAATCACATCAGTTTGATGATGTGTCAGGAAGCCTCTAGTAATTATAGATGTAAATTCTAGTAGGTTTGTAGAAGTAGAGCGACGTCTAGTGAAGCCATGTTGACACGGTGAAATAATAGACCGGCAATGATGCTGCAACTGACAGGTAATAATTTTTTCGAAAAGTTTAGGAATTGCACTGAGCTTAGCAATACCACGATAATTTGAGATGTCGGACTTGGTCCCTTTTTTAAACAATGGAACAATAAACTATTCCTTCCATATGGATGGAAATCTTTCTTGACTTAGCGACAAATTAAATATTAATGTTTAGGGAAAAGCTAGATAGGACGAACAATTCTTCAGTATACAACTTGGTATTTTGTCAGGACCCGGTGAAAAAGAGAGCTTAAGAGTATCAAGACTCTGAAGAACATCAGATACATTAATCACTGGTTCGAAGATAGAGTACAGATGAGGTAGTGGGTATGGATAATCCTTATCAATAACACCATTGCATTCCGTATAAGTCGATTGAAAAAAATCAGCAAATAGGTTGGAAATATCATTGTCATCAGATGCTATATTATTATTATGAACAAGAAAGGAAGCTACCTTCGGCCAGCCGAAGCTTATATACCCTTGTAGATAAAAGAATGCTCACTCGGTGCAGTTCCAGGGATTCCAGATTCAGCGTTTCTATTTATTTAAATTTTGTTTTTAAGTAATCAAGAATCAAAACGCCTACTTCCTACAAAGTTACAATGAATTTTCTTATATTTGTTTGAATATCCCTATGGGAGCCTTAAGATATAGTGGTCCGATCCGGCTCTCTCCGACATATGTACTACCTGCAATAGAAAGAAGGCTTTCGGGAAAGTTTCATCGCGATAGCTTTAAAACTGACAGACTAGTTCGCATAGAAACGGACAGACGGACATGGCTAGATAGACTCGGCTATTGGTGCTGATCAAGAATATATATACTTTATGTGGTCAGAAACGTCTCCTTCACTGCGTTGCAAACATCTGAGTGAAAGTATAATACCCTCTACAAGGGTATAAAAAGAGAATGAGGGAAGCAATTCGATTTCCGCTTAGAATTGACGAAAGAATAAAAAAAAATTTAGGATTACTTTTGAAATCACGCTTACAACGAGACAGGTAATTTTGATAACAGTCAGAATTGTGTGGACAAATTCCGCCTTAGCAGAACTATATTTGGCCCAGTCCGTCAGCAAGCCAGAAATTTTGAACCTTTTAAAGTCTGTTTATTTTTATTTTTTAGATAGGATAGTTGACGAGTAAACCATGTAGAGCTAAAAGAATTCTTCAAGGAGGAAAGAGGAACATGTACATCAAATAGACGGTAAAGGACTTTATAAAAATACCCAACTGCATCATGAACAGGAAGGTCAACAAGATAGGACCAATTAATTGTCGATAAAGATTCAACTAGTTTAGCATAGTTAGTCTTTTTAAAACACAAACTAGGATTAAACGTACATCCAGCAGTCCTGGGAGCATTAAAAAATCCATTTATACAGAGCTGAAGGTTAGGATGAGACAGTGGCGACTAACTTCATCATCGATACCATCAAAGACGAAGATTAAGTCAAGGAGACGACCAATATGATTGGGAATCCAGTTAATTTGTGCAAGGATAGTGTTACATCTACCAAGTGTGACAACATCATCCGATAAAGACAACAATCAGTTATGTAAGTGATCATGCAGACAGCAGGTGCAAAAACAATAAGGTCACGTGTCAACCACTGTTGTCAATTACGTAAGAATATCTAACCCCACCTGCTAAGTTACATAATTGCCGTGGGAAACGCTTAGCATGCAGAAAAGTTTCACGTGGCTGTCGGCACGCGCCGGATGCAGAAACATGAAGATGACACCTATGGTGAACAGGTGGATGCACTTGCGTGGCCTGATTTAAATACCGCTGACACACGGAAATTGGTCACTTTGCAGGCGTTGCACTCTAACTTCACCATGTGGGAGTTCAAGCTGGGTGCATTGATGAGAAGGGATTCTGGATGGAACGGGAATTTTAATAGGAACGATGGAATTCACCTCTTTCCGATCTTAGTCCCGGCAAACCTTTATAAAGAGCCGCATCTGAAAAGAGCGGATGAGAAAAAAGAATCGGGCAAAAAGTGAACAGTGAACCTAAAAGGCTAAGTTAACAGGATAGAAAAGGACTAAAGGATCCAAGGAAAGGCATAAGAACATAGTCCTTAACACTAAGGACATTCTTAGTCTTCCTGAGAGGACGAAGCCAATCCTGACAATAGTCCTGCCAAAAAGGACTAAAGGATCCAGGAACAAAGCAATATATAGTTAGTCCTGGCTAAAACATATGCAATATGGGAGGAAAGACCTCCAATGCCGACAACGACTCAGCTAATGTTGTCAACAATGTTCAAGTAGTCGATCACTCAGAACAGATTGATAAACTATACAACGTCCTGATCATTATTGCTGTCCTTTTGCTCCTTAATGTGGCTATAAATGCATATGTAATGCACAAGCGCAATTTGAGGAAGAAATACACAGTGAACAATAGTGATATCGAACGCGCTCTGGGCTTAAATACCATTTCGCAGCAATAAGGCGAAATCAAAAAGAAAAAAACAAACAATTATACCATAACATCAACAAAACCATGGGAGGAACGAACTCCAAGGACATAGATCCTAATTGCCAAATACAAATAATAGACCACAATCAACAAATCGCGGAAGTGTTCTATATTCTCGTTTTTATTGCCGTGCTCCATTTAATCCGAATCGCGATGAACATCCAAGCATTGCGAAAAGTAGAACACAATCATCCGTTTGCAGTATAAGTGTGCCGAGAAGATAAGTGCATGAAACAGTAAACCGCCGACGGCGCCAAAGTATAAACCCATTGACACAACGGAATCGGAGTGGAGTGAAGACCCGTCTACCCGCGACAGTCGTGTGCCACGAAAAACGCTTGATCGGCGAAATTATATGGCTCATTCCACGTGAAACGTGACAGGCCAATTTGGGTCAAATCTCAGAATCAATCGAAACTTTTTTTTCGATAGAGGATTGAAATATAAGGATCGGTTTTTATTTTTTTTTTTTAACTCTTACCGTTTATTTCAAAAAAATAATTTTCTAATTAAGCTCCGATTTTTCAGTTATGCATCACTTGAGACTCGTTTGAGTTATTTCAATATTTGGTATGCAACTTTGTGGGATATGTTCATGTCTTTCAGAAAAATAATTTAAAAAATTTTTAATTTTAAAATTAAGTATTTTTTAAGAGAATTTAAATTTTAAAAAATTCTGTACGCCGGAATACACGCGGATTCCGAATGAAAAAATTATCCTCATATTGCTTCATCAATTCTTCACGAAGTGGTAAAATAAAATTTTTGTATTTGCCAGACCTACTAGTAAAGACAACGATTTTAGTTTAGCAACTTTGCATCAAGCAACAACAGCGCAGCGAATTTGGGGCTAATGTTGTCCAAACCTTCTGCATTGGATTTTACACTTAGTAAACATTTAAGAACATCTCTTTGACGGACACACATAAAGCTAAAGATATTATCACAGATGGTTGTCGAGTTCAGGTACATACTTTGGGGAGGACTAGAAAAATTGACGCGAGCAAACTTTTCATTGAGAGCATCCACATCTAGGTCTGACTTAGCAGCCTGAGTTTGTTTGCCTATCCCCATACCTCTAAGCTCCTTCCAAACCTGACCAGACGTATATGCATTTTCAAATTTATGGTTATAAAACCTTCGTTTGGACTCTGCTATTTTTCTCGTGACATCAGTTCTGAACTGTTTAAAAATATTGTACAAGTGGTCAGTTCGATATCGTTTCCAGCGCTTATAGGCTGCGTCCCGCAATCGAATTAGTCCCTTTATATTCAAGGTAAACCAAGGCTGGTCTGCTGGCTTCAGAATTTTAGTTCTTACTGGGACACACTTCTCAAATAGTTGCCTAACATTAGAGTTTAAAAGTAATAGTTGGTCTTCTGCAGATGTCATGTTGTAAATGAGGGTCCAGTCATAATTATCAAATTCAGCCTGCAAGTTATCGTAATTAAGTGACTTATAATCCCTATAACTAATTACAGCTGGCATGTTGTCAGAGATAAAATCATACGTCATAAATATCAGGTCATGTTTAGAGAAAGCAGGAACACATAATTGGTCATATAAAAGAACTTTTGACAAATCACTAACAAAGAATACATCTAACAATGAGCTATTAGTATTTGTAAAATAGGTAGGTGCGAGACTGTTGACCAATTTCAATCCAATTGAATTAAAGTCATAGTGAACAAGATTTTCAGTTATCATATTGCTGTTAAGATCTCCTGTTATAATAACATTTTGATACCCAACGGATAGGACTGCCAGCGTTCTCATAAGGTCTCCGAAATGGGTTTGGCGGTGGGGTCTGTATATGCAGCAGATGAGAGCTTTATTCTTACATTTTCGATCAGTAATCTCAATGAAAGCTGATTCTACTGTACTATCATCTTGACTGACATGGATACATTTAAAGGTAAATTTCTTACTGATATAGATGGCTACGCCACCGGCATGGCCCACCCGATCAGCCCTAAACAACACGTAACCCTCACACATAAAAGGGACATCACTAGAACCATTGACAAACCAGGTTTCTGACACACAAATTACATCAACATGAGATCCAACAAATAATTCTCTAAACTCATCCATTTTTCTTACTAAGCTCTGGGCGTTTATGTGGACAATCTTCAGACCCCCTCTTTGTTTACATAGAATATTTAAAAGACTGCTCGCAATATTATTATTTGAAACGATCTGCATTAGGATAGACATTTAAACATATTGGAAACACACACAAAAGGTCGCAATAGGCACACTCTAATTCAGAATAAGATAGTATTATCAAAAACCTAACTAAAATTGAGTTACTCTTAAAAACTACTATGAGAAAAAGTATAGGATTATAAGAGAAATTAGTCGCGAAAATTATTATTAATCCCATTATCCGGAGGTGAACCCTCAGCGAGCGGTGAGTGGGATGCAGATTCAGAGAGAGACCCAGCAGCATTGACTCTCTCTCTCTCAGTGATATCGGCAAGCTCATCAAATTGCTGGAAGTAGATAACGTCATCTCTCCCTGTGCATTTCGCGTGCACAATCCCACGTCGAGTAAACACCGCAGAGAAAACGTTGAGCTTTTTAAGGCGCATAGCTTCTTTAAAGATAACGAAATTATCTTTCGTGAGTTGCTCATTAACATAGAGCACAGCCGGTGAATCAAAACCTAGCAGGTGTATGCTCAGTTTTTGGTTGTTAGCTCGCCGGTATGCACCAAGTGTTCGTAGAAGTGCCGCTTTTTCCCTCGTCGTCTCCAGCCTGACTATTACAGGAGGATCGACAAGTGTATTCTGGGATTTACGGGCCCTGAAGATATCGCGGACTCTCGGTGCCGGAACAAGGTTGGTCGCAAAACATAGTTTGTTGAATAGGGTCCGGAGTTTTTCCCCATTTACATACGGAATGCCATGCATACGTACCGCGCACGCATCACTTTCAGCACTCTGTGCATTGAGTTTCCCTTCGACAGTCCCTACTTTGGCTTTCAGGGAACGTAACTCCTCCATATCCCGCTCCAGTTTGTCCAGGCGCTCGGCCGTAACGACCTCTAGTTGCTGGACTCGCGTTCCAAAGTTTTCGACAGCACCTGATAGTTGGCAAAGCTTAGCGTCGAATTTTTGGTCGATTTCGCTTGATAACGCTTTCAATAGCCTTTCTTCGGTCTCCCGCGAAGTGGCGTTTATGTGCTCTGTCAGCTCAGCGAAACGGGCGTTGATAAGCGCTGATAATCGGGCGTCTATTTGCTCTAACAGTTGCGGCGATAGAGCATCTGAAGTGCGACCAGTTTTCCCGGATCTCAATTCCAGAGACGAGTCAGTTCTAACTCGTTTCGCCTGTTGGTTTGACATGTCTGTGTCTTAGTGAAGTTGTGCAACAGTACTTTGCAAAGGAAAAGTTTGTGTTGTTTGTGTTACGATTCTCTCAATTTCTTTAGATCAGCTGAGAGCGCAGACGAACCGACGAGTTCACGGACGGCCAAACAGCTTTGATTTTTCAGAAATTGATTAATTAACAAAAAAATGAAGAAGATCGATCAAATAGTTCTTGTGCAATCGTGGTCACCGCAAACCGCTATAAAAAAAAAGGCTTCCGAGAGAATTGCCATAACTTTGTAAATTATTGATATATTTTCAAGATCAAACGCTTGTTGTTTCGATAAAAACATGTACTATCAATAAATAATAACTTCAGTTTCATAAAATAACACAGGTCGACAAAAAAAAAGCCCAAGAATAAAAGCTACAAATCCTGAAAGGATTTTAGCTGTAGATTACTAGCTCATACTTGGAACTTTCCATCACGTCGAAGTTTTGAGAAATCCGTGGTCAAAGTTCAAAATTTTCGATTTTTAGGCACTTTTTGCGACATAATAGTAAGAAAACCCTTCGTAGCCCAGACCCACAATATTAAAATATTAAGTACCTCTAATTAACCTATATTTATAATAATATTAAGCATTTATATAATAAGTGCATGTTAATAAAATTTAGTTCTAACTGAGTAAGCTAACTACATTTAATGAGTTTTAATTATTAGCATACATTTTTATTATTGAGCACTATTTTGTTAATTTACTTTATTACCTCTTAATTAATTTTAACTACTTTTAATATCCATGTTAATCATATGTATAGGTAATATTTCGATAATAGTGTAAACTCTGTATTCCGTTTTTTTTTTCTATTAAATAAAATTTTCTTTTTCAGCGGGAGGTATCCGCTCTTATATTTGCATGTTCAAATATAAGCAGCCCACAGAGCGACCTTTTTGTCGTGAATAGTCTGCAAATCTTTTTGCTGATGTGCGCGCTTTTACAAGCGATCAATTCGATACCTTCCGTAAAAAAATACATTGTCATTAATTGGTAATGCCAGTGTCATAAACAAAGATTCTTAGCCTATACTTTATGATTTATTTCAATATATATTTATTAAAATTTATCGTGTGAGGAAAGTCTCAACATGAGTTGCTAGGTTCACGTTTAAAAGGGGGTGCTGATTCCACAAGTGAAGTAGGTCTAGAATAATGACGACGACTTCTTGACAGACGACATTAACATTAGGGGATCAGATTGCAAGGCTAGCACTAATCCAACGGCACACGATTTGTGAAAGGGGAGGGTAACAGCCACAAGCTGCCGATCGTATTTCGATTAAGTGCTCCAGTTAGCTATTCGGGAAACTTACGGGCAGCTAAGATAGATGACAGACGAAACAGACGATCTATATTATTTTTCCCAGGCACTTTTAATAATTCTTTCTGGTTATGCGGGAGAGGTGAGATGCTTACCAAGAACCCACCCCATCCGTCGAGCTCAGCCGGCAAAATGGTGCCTGAACATCGGACTCATCTCCCTCGGCCCATGTCGTCCGGACAGGGCCCTAATACGCCTACGTAACAATAGTTCAACAAGACCATCAACAAAGTCATGTTGCATCCTAGTAATCATTGCTAATGAGTCATTATTCTCCAATTAAGAAATATTAAGAAGATTAAAGTCACTGAACACAATGAGTTGGTCAGTTTCAGCAAGCAATAAGGAGATAGACTGTATGGCGGACAGGTGCAATATATACACATTAAATTCGAAGCTAGGGGGTATATAGGAGCAAGTTAAAAAATGTTATTTTTTGGGAAAGATTATTTTACACAAATAAATTCAATACCTGATGAGCCAGAAATATCAACAAGCTCAGAAGTTAAATCGGATTTGACTCCAATAAGATCGTCTCCACCTCGACGGGTATGACGATCATTGCGATAAACAAAACAGTTTTTTGACAAAATCTCACTATCGTGTACAGATGGTTTAAGTCAGGTCTCAGTGAATACAATAACATTGGCTTCAAAAATTGAGCTGTTTTTATAAGGCGTTGAGAGTTTACTAAGAAGCCCCCGTACATTTTGATAGTGGCTTATGAAATTTAGTTTTTTGAATTTGAAGCAGAGCTGGGCACCGACAAGGAAGTGATGGGAAGCGAACTATTTTCTTTTATATATTCGTCACTGAACACAATGAGTTGGTCAGTTTCAGCAAGCAATAAGGAGATAGACTGTATGGCGGACAGGTGCAATATATACACATTAAATTCGAAGCTAGGGGGTATATAGGAGCAAGTTAAAAAATGTTATTTTTTGGGAAAGATTATTTTACACAAATAAATTCAATACCTGATGAGCCAGAAATATCAACAAGCTCAGAAGTTAAATCCAGGGACCGTAAATAATCATTATTTGAGATTTTTATTTCAAAAAGACTACTGTGATATTTTGTTTTACACGTCAAAAATAACGTTCTTTTTACTCTTGCCCACAAAGTATATGCATTTCAACAAATCTGGAAATCAAATTAACTGTTACTTGTTTATGTCTATGAAGTGCAAAAAAACCAGTTAAATGGTTGATTAAAATATGTAAAAATCTCAGTAGGCCTTTTAAAATAAAAATCTCAAATAATGATTATTTACGGTCCCTGGTTAAATCGGATTTGACTCCAATAAGAACGTCTCCACCTCGACGGGTATGACGATCATTGCGATAAACAAAACAGTTTTTTGACAAAATCTCACTATCGTGTACAGATGGTTTAAGCCAGGTCTCAGTTAATACAATAACATTGGCTTCAAAAATTGAGCTGTTTTTATAAGGCGTTGAGAGTTTACTAAGAAGCCCCCGTACATTTTAATAGTGGCTTATGAAATTTAGTTTTTTGAATTTAAAGCAGAGCTGGGCGCCGACAAGGAAGTGATGGGAAGCGAACTATTTTCTTTTATATATTCGTGAACAAATTTATCAGCAGGCCAAAAATTAGGGTCAAGAAGTTTATAGAACAGTTCTTCCGGAACAAGTATTTTAAATGAAGAATAATCTTATCTTATTTGTTTAAAATTAAATTTAGTGATGTCAATATCTTTTTGATTGGGAAGGGAGAGTTTTGAGACAATATGATGCATCACGTCGTTGACTGTGAGTGCTGCATTCAATCTTGACACAAAAATAGACTTTCTAGGTACCATGAGAGTGAGTGGTACCGTAGAAAAGAGAGCTGGGCTATTACTGTTCTTCCTAGGGATCATGCTAGAAAGTGGAACAGGAGGAGGTACAAAGGTATTATCTAAGGGCATTACGAGGTGCGGCAGAGCCCACGAAGTGGCAACAGCCGGTGACCGATTGTGATCTGGCAGGGATTGCACCCTGACATCAGTCATTGATGACTCGCTCCCATTGGGATCGTCCTCATCGAACGACATATAGCTTGCAGTGGGGCTGGGAAGAGAGAGGTTGCTCGAGAGATCTGGAACATGTAGAGAGATATTAGGCAGTGTAGGACTACGATTTATATTTAAGGATATTTGATTAAGAAGAATACGACCTTAAGTTTGAGTCGAAAACATTAAACCGACTTAATAAGTCCGTAAATTTGCCTCATAAATGATCTAATATCAATTTTGATATGTAGGCATGTAGTGCACGTCCAGTCCAGCTTGGCATTAGACCTAGTACGATCCGCAATTTGGGCCGCACTATGCCCAAAGTCAACACATAACCAGCAATTAACAATCGGCTGCCGAGAAGTGATTTTGCCAGTAAATTGGCAACCAACAACACAGAAAGCAGACATTGTTTACAAGTTAAAGTAAGATAAACAAGAAAGGAAGCTACCTTCGGCCAGCCGAAGCTTATATACCCTTGCAGATAAAAGAATGCTCACTCGGTGCAGTTCCAGGGATTCCAGATTCAGCGTTTCTATTTATTTAAATTTTGTTTTTAAGTAATCAAGAATCAAAACGCCTACTTCCTACAAAGTTACAATGAATTTTCTTATATTTGTTTGAATATTCCTATGGGAGCCTTAAGATATAGTGGTCCGATCCGGCTCGCTCCGACATATGTACTACCTGCAATAGAAAGAAGACTTTCGGGACAGTTTCATCGCGATAGCTTCAAAACTGAGAGACTAGATCGCATAGAAACGGACAGACAGACGGACATGGCTAGATGGACTCGGCTATTGATGCTGATCAAGAATATATATTCTTTATGTGGTCGGAAACGTCTCCTTCACTGCGTTGCAAACATCTGACAGAAATTATAATACCCTCTACAAGGGTATAAAAATGTAGAAAGTAGACTGTACAGAAATGTAAACGGAAAGCTTTAGATGAGTGCCAACGAACAGCTGTGTGGCTATGGGGGCGCCGAGGAAAGAAAGAGCGCGATAAGAGGAAACAAAGAGCGCGATAAGACCAAATCAGCAAAGAACCGTTAACTCGAAAATGAGAGCCGGTGACTGAAGTTGGGAGATGAGCAGAGCAAACGGTGCGAGAGAGCGCCAAAACGACAATGTAAATAACAAACAACAACAATGCACAATGCACTCGCGTCGTTAACTATTTTTCAATATCTTTTGAAAGACGATGGTTTTAATGAAAGAGAATGAAAACTTTGGGAATATTAAAATCAAAAATTTCGACACTAAGCGTGTGGGAGCGAATGTAAAACACTTCCGTATACAACAGAGAGAGAATTGTTCTTCTGCAGGAGATTTCCACCAAAATGATAGACAAGACGGCGCGCCACATAACTGCCGCCACGAGGGAGACGTTCATGCGCATGAAGGCGCTTCACACGAAGATCCTAGAGGCGAACAGAGAGGGTGGCATGGACATCAGCACCAGGGAGGATCACCAGAACGTTGCAATCGTGTGCTCGAAATGCCGTCGAAGCTTGGAGATCGCCGACAAGGAGCAGCAGACATCGCCTGTCTGCAGGAAAGAAGCCGCAGCGCAAACGGAGCCATAGCGAAGCCGACTGCGACGGACGCTGACGCCAGGAAGACCACGAGCCCCGCAGTCCCGGTCGCCGGGTTGGTGGTCAAGAAAATGAAGAGGACTACGAGACGCACAAGAACAGATGCGGTCATTGTCCATGCGAGTGAAAAAACCTACAGCGAGGTGCTAGCCATGGTGACTCGAAGGGACGACAAACAGTTGTCGGATCTGGGAAGCTGTGTAGCCAATGTACGCCGCACCATCAACGGCAACCTACTGCTCGAGGTGGCCAAATACAGCGCAGAAAGCGCAGAGGCCATGAAGAAGAGCATTGCGAGGGTCTTAGGCGACGCAGCGTCAGTGCGAGATATGTCGAAGGAGACGAAACTGCTCGTTTTGGAGATACGAGATATCGACTCCATCGCGACGAAGCAGGAAATCTGCGCTGCTATTGCGAGCTAGTATGGCATCGATGCGAAGCGCATCGTAGTCTTCGCCGAGGCTACGCGGAGTCGCAGTCGGCGGTGACTAGTTTGCCCTTCTCCCTGGGGAAAGCTGTCCTTCATTGGGGCAAATTATGGAATGAATGGACTATCTGCAGGATCCGGGAAAGAACGGGCCCCCAAGATGTTTCAAATGCCTGGAACCCGGTCATATAGCAGTGATTGACTCCAACACTTCCTCCTGGTAGCTGAGATGAACCAACTTTTCCGAATTTATTATTTTTTGCAAAATGGGAAACTTGCTTTATTTATTTATTATTATTTTAGTTCAGCAACTTTAAATTTAAATACATAAAATAAGTATTATACATATCAAAGAGCGCTAGTATTGCTTTTCCTTCCTTACACGTTGCGCTGTTGTTGCTTGATGCAAAGTTGCTAAACTTATTATTTATTTTACCACTTTGTTAAGAATTGATGAGGCAATATGAGGATAATTTTTTCATTCGGAAACCGCGTGTATTCCGGCGTAAAGAATTTTTATACCCTTGCAGAGGGTATTATAATTTCAGTCAGATGTTTGCAACGCAGTGAAGGAGACGTTTCCGACCACATAAAGTATATATATTCTTGATCAGCATCAATAGCCGAGTCCATCTAGCCATGTCCGTCTGTCCGTTTCTATGCGAACTAGTCCCTCAGTTTTAAAGCTATCGCGATGAAACTTTCCCAAAAGTCTTCTTTCTATTGCAGGTAGTACATATGTCGGAACGAGCCGGATCGGACCACTATATCTTATGGCTGCCATAGAAACACTTAACAAAATAATAGAAAAAACTTTCTAGAAAGTAGGCTTTTTGATTTTTGACAATGTAAAAACAACATTTTAGGTAGGCATACCTGCAAGGGTATATAAACTTCGGCTGGCCGAAGTTAACTTCCTTTCTAGTTTTAATTTAAAATTCCCTTAAAAAATACATAATTAGTAATTCAAAATTTTTTTAAATATTTTTCTGAAAGATATTAAGATGTCCGACAAAGTTGCTTACCAAATATTTAAATATCTCAATCGAGTCTCAAGTGCTGAATAACTTAAAAATCGGAGCTTAATTAGAAAAACATTCTTAAAATAAACGGTAAGAGTAAAAAAAAAAAAAAAACCGATCCTTATATTTCAATCCTCTATCGAAAAAAAGTTTCGATTGATTCTGAGACTTGACCCAAATGGTCCTGTCACGTTTCACGTGGAGTAACCCAACAATTCACTGTTACACGACAAACAGTCTGGTTTCCGGAGAAAAATAAGTTGTATTAGTGCCATTACTGATATTGTGGAAGATGTCAGGCAGCAGCTTGATAAAAATTGTGTTACATTTTTGACTCTACTTGATCACAGCAAAGCCTTTGATTCAATGAAATCTCTGAAAACTCAAAAAAAAATTTAACTGTTCGAGCACAGCGGTCAAGCTTGCTAAATCCTACCTAGCAGATCGAGCTGTAGTCTTTGGGATGAATACCTCCACCTTTAGGCAACTTACAAGGGGAGTACCTCAAGGATCTGTGTTAGAGCCATTGTTGTTTTATATTTATGTGAATGATTTACCTGAATGAATTTATGTTTGTAACCCTGTCAAGGATATAAATGTGTGTGCCAGTATAAGTAACAAATTGCTATCCATAATTGACAAGTGAGCTAACAATAACGGCTTGGGAATAAATCCAAAAAAATTAAAGTGTATCGTAATCAGTAAAAGGATGATCGACACAAGTGTTCTCCCAAAATTATATATAAATAATACAGCTATTAGCTACAAAGATCATGTTGTAAGTCTTGGCATAACCTTTAGCAAAACCTTATCATGGAGCAAGCATATAGCTATAGCAACTTGTCGCACATATGGTTTGTTGTGGGCGCCAGACACATTTTAAAATCGTTTAAGGCGATTGTGGGCGTTAAAGGGGGCGTGGCGCCCGGCTGAAATAAACTTGCGATGCGTAGAAAGCCCAAGAATATGTGTGGGTAATCCCAACTTTCCAGCTTTTGTAGTTTCCGAGATCTCAGCGTTCATAGGGACGGACAGACAGACAGACGGACAGACGGACATTGTTAGATCCACTCGGCCAGTAACCCCGATCAAGAATATATACACTTTATATGGTCCGAAATGCTTCCTTCTAGCTGTTACATACTTTTGTACGAATACAATATACCCTTTTACTCTACGAGTAACGGGTATAATTACAAGTAAAAAATGGGTACAACGATGCCGATGTCTACGGTTCCACGATGTCAGGATGCCAGATTTGATAGTTGGAATCGCCATCACCGAGTGGTAATCGAGTACATTTTTATTTACTTGAGCAGGTCTGATGAGTTTGATTCTGTGTCTAAGATCACCTATATTTCCTACTCGTTTTCGAAAGTGCTTCATGTAATATCATCCCTTGATTTCTTTAGTTTGTAACCATAGTGATTTTATCAAATCACTTGTAACGGTCTTCCTATCTCAGAGTACTCTTCGAGAGCGCGCCGCATTGAATCGCATATTGCCTTTTGTCGGCGATCTGCCAATGGAAGCCTTTTAAGTTCTATCATGGGCTGCTGTATGCTCGCAGGGTCTCAGCATGACTTGTTTATTATTCCATGCCGTCCAGTATGATAGCTCGGTCTTTGAGCTTAAGAGTCAAAATTGTTACTGATTTTAATAAATAAACATAAACAATATATTTAGGAAAAAGTTCTTGGGTTAAGAGCAAAGCATGCATATAATTGTTGACCGTTTTTTCCTTTCGCTCTACTCCCGAAAAAAACCGAAAAATAGCATAACCCTTCGTTTTCTCTCTGCGCAGCAGACTTCGTTTCCTTTCGTTTCGGTTTTCTGTTGAGCCCTCTACGTTGAGCTGTTCGTGTGACGCTCTGTTACCGAACATCGTTCAATGAGAGATACGACTGATGCTCGCACAGGGAAACTTATTAAAAGATCGATTGACTGAAAAATTCATCGCAAAAAGTTTTGCAAAAAAAAAATAAATTTTTTTTTTTAATTTTTCTTCTTGTAGATTAACATTTTAAGATTATTCAAAAAAATTTAAAGTCAATCGGACAAAAACTTTTGAAGTTATGCTAAAATTAGTACCCTAACCTCTAAGACTTTAGGTACGCAAGTCCATCCTTAAGTGTGTTTTTCACGAAACCACGTTTCGAAAGTCCGTGTTCATCGGCATTTCTAAACGGCTCAACCGATCGTTTTCAAATTTGTCGCATATTTTTCTTCATAAAAAAACGCGCACCCTGGGAAGCGTTTTTTTTTTTATTTTTTTTCTAGGTGAAAAACGCATTTTTGGCTTTGGAATATCGCAAAAAAAATGCTTTAAAGTGAAAAATTAAAAAAAGGGCTTTCCAGGGGGCGGGTTTTTTTAAATTCTTAAGCGAAACTTAAAAACATAATGGAAATCCGATCATTTTTAGCGGAGGTACCGCAAACGCGGTAATAGTGTTCCAGCAATCGCTTTGCCACCGATATATTAGTCGATAGTATCGGCTATAAAAATTAGTGGATGTTACTTAAATAATAATATAAAAAGGTTTAAATTAAATCCATCCAACCCGTTTTTATAGAAAAAATCGCAAAGTTAGTCTTTCATAAAAAGGTTTGTACCTGAGGATGATTTAAACTAATGTTGACTCGGCTTAGCATCGCCAAGACAAAGGCAGCTGTTTTTCCTGTTCCAGACTGACTTTGTGCTATCATGTTTTGTGGTGGATCCGCAAGAAGTGTTGGCAACGCTGTTTCTTGAATTTTCGATGGAGTATTAAATCCCATTGCATAAATTCCTTTCAATAAAGAAGCTTTCCTATAAAAAATGATTTTCAAAAAATTATTATTAGAAATAACTCGAAGGTGTCACAGACATCTTTTTCAACCAAAATCTGTAATATTTCTTGTGTACAACAATGCACAAAACTTACCGCATGTGGTTGGAAGAGATTTATCTTACACCCCGGTTCGACCAGGTTACAAAATAAAATTGATCCGCAAAGGCGACTCTCGGTTCTGGTACAGAGGAGCCCCTGAATAAAAAAAGGGCACTTGCAATTTTTTATATGGTGGCAATTTGTTTAAGAGGAACAGCGATAAACGGCGCTCTTATTTTTGAAGCTATATTAAAAATTTAAACTTAATTACCTATCGAATGACCAAAACAAAAGTTTGCCACGCCCACAAACGCCCTTAACGGTTAGCGTCCACATTTATGCATCCTTGCGTTGATTCGCTATTGTCGGGTGCCCGACTATCAGATAACCGTTACTCAGCGAGGAGTGCGAGGGAGATGGAGGTATAAAACTTTCAACGCGCATAACTTTTTAACAAATGGTCCGTTTTGAAAAAATGTATTCTATATTTCGATAGGTATTGATAAACACCATAAAACTGAATTTTTACTTCTCCGAAATCTTCAAAGGTTTAGACGCCAAGCACTTTTTAAATCATTTACGGCGATTGTGGGCGTTAAAGGGGGCGTGGCCCTTGGCTGAAACAAACTTGCGCTGCGTAGGAAGCCCAGGAATATGTGTGGAAAATCCCAACCTTTTAGCTTTTGTAGTTTCCGAGATCACAGCGTTTATACAGACAGACAGTCATGGCTATATCGACTCGGCTAGTTATCTTGATCAAGAATATATATACTTTATGGGATCGGAAATGCTTCCTTCTACCTGTTACATCCTTCTGCAGGAATACAAAATACCCTTTTACTCTACGAGTAACGGGTATAATACATTTACAGCAATTTTTACCCTTTTCTTATTCAGGAAGATAAACTTTCCCAGAAAAAGCTAATTTAGTAAGCTAAATGTTTTGTGTAGACAATATATGCATTTTTACTTACAGGTGTAATGCCTCAAACGTTTTAACAGAATGTAGTGGTGAGTTAGGATTCTTTTGTTGAATGTCGAGCGATAACTTTGTATTTACTAGTCCTTTTCCTAATATTTTAATTAGGAGACTATTTTCTGCTGGACTGAAAAATGAAGATAATATTAATTTTAACAAAAACAAGAGAGAACGCAATAAATTATAAATCAGTTGCAAATTGGAGTTGTTATAGTTCAAATGAATTACACTATATCGTGATCCCTCTCATCCATATCGATAGAAACGATCGCTATTGGGTCTGACAATGCCTTCAGCTGTCAGTACTCTTCCCTTTTTAAAACTACTTCTTTGTACTACTTGTAAGAGAGAACATAGCCACTGCGCTACAATAAACGTGGAAATCGAATCGACAGCAATTTAAGCTTTAATTACACCAGTTTACAAAAAAAAAAACGATGAAATATACCATGAATGAAACCTTTGTTTTCCGGTAAGGTACGTCTTCCTGATTAAAAAAATAACACTTAAAATTTTTTTTATGGATAAAATTTTTTTTTAAATGTAAAAAATGTTTTTGACAATTTTTAATTTCTAACTTGAGTTGTGGTTAACCGATTTCAACCATAAATGACTCATTTTACAGGTAATAGAATGCCCCTTCAACATTATTATACACTGCATTGAGTTCCATTCCTTAGTTTAGAAGCTACATTTCGTCAAAGTTGAAAAGTCATAAAACTAATTTCGGTTTTTAGGCGTGTATTTTTAACGATGCCATTTATGCGAGCATTTTTGCATTTTTTTCTCACTTTTACAACTTGGACGAATTGTGTTTTCCAAGCATTCTCCCTGGCCACACACCGACTATCAGATATCCGTTACTCAGCTAAAGGGTGTGCGAGGGAGAAGGATATATGAAACTTTGGTAATATTCTAGAAGAGGGACCTGTGCCCCAAAAACAACGAAAAAATTACCGTCGCTGGACCGCGATTTCTTAAGAATTTACGTGCGGAAGATTATCGGCGGAAAAGCATGGTTCCTTGCAATTGCATTTCAATGTTGCGTGCTACTTTGTTTTTATAGCAAAACGCGCAACTTTAAAATGAAATTGCAAGAGAATCATGCTTTTCCGACGATAGTCTTCCGCACGTAAATTCTTAAGAAATCGCGGTCCATCGATTTTAATTTTTTCCCGATTTTTGAAGCACAGGCCCCCCTTCTAGACTATTACCAAATCAAATAAAAACACCTCTTAACGAGGTAAAAAACTAGTGACGATCGCCCCTTCAACATACAAAAGTTCTGATATCATATTTTGTGACAAAAAATTATTACACTCGTCATTAAATAGACTTTCTAATATTTTCTCATTCACAGGCATTTTCTATTGCACCGTGCCGAACGAGAAAATATTAGAAAGTACACACAAAAAAAAACTTGGTAAAATCAACTGTAATAATTGTCAAACAGGAACCAACCAGCAAAATTGTCAATTCTACTAAGTAAATAGAAAACATGCAAACAACTGTTAACCGTTTTTTTCCTTACGCTCTACTCCCGAGAACAACCGAAAAATAGCATGCCCCTCGTTCTCTCTCTGCGCAGCACACTTCGTTTCCTTTCGTTTTGGTTTTCGGTTGAGCCTTTTACGTTAAGCTGTTCGTGAGACGCTCTGTTACGAAGCTCGTTCAATGAGAGATACGAATGTCGCTCGCACAGGGAGACTTATTAAAAGACCGATTGACTGAAAAAGTCATCGCAAAAAGTCTTTTCACTAATACAACTATACAATGTATTCCCTTTGAAAGTACGTGCAAGTAAAAAGGGAGAGCAATATCGCCCAAGCACGTTAACGTTAACACATGCGCAAAAGACTTTTTGAAACGTCGTTCAGGAGCAATCGGTCTGTAAGCGAGCCGAGCAAAAGAAAGCCGAAAAAACTGCTCGTCGGCTGAGTGCGAGCAAAATTTCTGTACGAACAATTCAAACGGTTGCTCTCTGATTGTTTGCTCAAAGTCTCAGAGAAAAACAGTTATTTGGGGACCGCACGAATCGGTCAACAGTTATTTGCGAGCTATGGTAAATAGTCATTTCAGAACAACAAAATACATTTTGGCTGTTAGTGGCTTTCATAATATATTATCACTAACGTTTAACATTTTTGGTTATTAGGAATCTCAAAATGCCTGGAAAAGGACTCTTAAATATTAAATAGAACAAAATCTTACTTTTCACAAAGTCATGGTTTTGTAATGGAATATTTAGGACTGTACGTAACTACTTGGGGAGGGGAAAATTTAGTGGTTTTTTATTCCACAATAAACAATTATACATAAAAGAACACTTTTGGAAAAAAAAGGCTAAAAGTTGCCACCAGAAGTGGGCTCAATCGGAGGACTTTCTTCATAAAGTCATACAAAATGTTCGAAAATAAGCATTATTTGGTTTAGGAATGGCTTCTTTACCATTGAAACCAGCCTAAATCACATCCTTAGTTGCTTGACACTAATCCTTTTGGAAATGCTTTGGACTTCCTCTAAAGAAGGACTCGCATGGATAAGATATTTTGAAAGGAATTCTTAAAATGAGGCACCCTCCCGGAGTCCACCATCCGTTCCTATGAGGCGATCAAGACGGCTATGCGTGAACATTTCACAGTAGGGACTCATACCGGTTACCACATCTTCCATAACCGTATGCAGGGCCCAAAAGAGACACTCGATGACTTCGATTTGGAACTAGAACGCCTTGGTCGAGCAGTTTTTGGCGAGCTGCCTGAGCTGACCTACAACAACATCATGGTGCAGCGGTTTATTGATGGGATTCGAGAGACAGCTTACCAAGTGCCGATTATTAGCAGTAACCCACGATCACTAATGGAAGCCCTCGATATGGCCATCCGCATAGAGGCACAATGTCGGCCATGACTGCTGAAACCCAACCGTCAGCGCCAAGAAGCGGTGGCCGAGGACCACGCGGGAATAGGCGTGCTAGTCCAGAGTCATCCCCACCTCCTGCTAACCAAGCGGGAAACTAAATGCTGCCAGCCTCTCGGGGCGGAGGTTGGCCACCAAACCCAACAGCCCCACAGACTTTTTGCCTGCCTTGGACCACCCCAACATCAACGACGAGTTTCATCCTTGGATGCAACGGGTACGTAGCACACCCCCAGCTTCAGTTTGGACGAGTGAACATGAGCCCACCACCTGTGATGCCTTGACGCACCTCACCGAGAGACCGCCGCTTACCGAGCAGCCTATGGCCCGACAGAGTCTTCCTCTTACGAGAGTTGAAGCCGTCCTGCCTCCCGGGCCCGTAATGCCGCCGCCCGGAGAGAGTGCCAACGGATTACAGGCTATCCCGGCCAACGCAAATTCACCACTACCCAAGTCCCTGGCAACTGGAAACTACGAACGAGTAAAGGGCCCCACGGTAAAGCCACCCACCACCAAGCAGTTCATTGCCGCACCAGCCGCTCCTTCAGAGGAAGTTGAAGCCGCCCGTGCCCAGCTGTTTGAAGAGCTGCCGCTCAGCGAACCCGTTTTGATGCCGCCGCTCAAGTGGGAGGAAGCGAAACCACGGCCAGAAGTCCGAGTTGCTGCCACCGCGGCCCATGCACTCGCCTGGCCACTAACCCCGCAACAAACCGCCGAACGCTGGGGAGGAAGTTTGGATCTACGCTCCCACTCGAAAAGTTGGAAGATGCCCGAAACTACAATCTGACTGGATTGGTCCAGCCACCGTCATCCGACGACATTCCGATCTGGTCTATGAAGTCCGTCTACCCGGCAAGCGTTCGACAAAGACCCTCCATGTCAACCGCCTGGTCAAGTATCAAGGACTAACTCGGCCAGGAGACTCGAGTCTAAGAGGGGGGTCCCAGCGGGAACATTCCTCTGGAAAATAACATATTTTCAAGAGGTTTCTCCATACAAGCGGAAGGGACAAAACCTCATTCACCCCTTACATTTCTTCCGTCTCTGGCATACAAGCGGAAGGGACAAAACCTCATTCACCCCTTACATTTCTTCCGTCTCTGGTTTCAAAATACACGGGGGTGACACAAAAAGTAAGGGGGAAATGAGGTTTCTATGTGGTTTTCCTAGGGAATTTACATTTTCCCTACACCGTCGCCTGCTGAAAGAAACAGGATTTCCAACACTTTCTGCTAAAAGGAACAGGATTTTCAGCACACAAAGAACCACCTTCTCACTTTCCCGGTGGGGTAGTGTAACGAAAGTTGGCGCCACAGTACTTGCCAAAGTGGCAACCCTGCACGACTGGTCACCCTAGGACCTGTAAAAAGCCGGTCAACAACTTTTGGGAGAATAGCTCACACTGATCGCCTTCTTTCTCGCCTTTCTTCTTCTTCCGACTAGGGACATTAACAAAAAATAGGTCAAGAAGAGTATCACAGGTGTTGGTAAAATGTGTAGGAGTGTATAAATTAACTGAAGTCAAGCCTACAGATTCGAAACTATCAAGCAGATGTTTTTCCCTTAAAATATTGCTATTAAAGTCGCCAGTAATAATAACATCTGTATATTCAACATATATTTCACGCAGAACATTTATTAAGGACGGAATTGGGTCTTGCAAAAAAAATTTCGATTTTTTTAAAAAAATGTTTTTTTGTACATTAACATCTTAAGATTATACAAAAAAAGTTTTAAGTCAATCGGACAAAAACTTTAGAAGTTATGCTCAATCTTGCTCCCTAACCTCGTAGACGTGCAACCACGTTTCAAAAGTCTGTGTTCATCGGCATTTCTAAACGGCTCAACCGATCGTTTTCAAATTTGTCGCATATGTTTCTGCATAAAAAAACCCCACCCCCTGGGGAGCGTTTTTCTTTATTTTTTAACTTTACAATTTTATTTTTAAGCCGAAAGTCAAATTTTTTAGGTGAAAAACACATTTTTGACTGAGGCCTATCGAAAAAAAAAATTTTTTTAAATAAGAAATTAAAAATAAAAGGATTCTTAGGGGGCGGGTTTTTTTTAATTCTTAAGCGAAATGTAAAAACAAAATGGAAATCCGATCATTTTTAGCGGAGGTACAGTGAACACCGCAAAACACCTTTTTTTAATGGTGTTTCAGCAATCGCTTTGCCACCGATATATTAGCCGATAGTATCGGTTATAAAAATTAGTGGATGTTAATTAAATGACACTAAATAAACACAAAAGGTTTGAATTAAATCCAAAAATATATATTCAATTTCGCTATCGATTGGATGCTTAAATTTATAGGTAGAATTCCATTTTTTGTTCACATAAATAGCGACACCACCAGCATGACTAAAACGATCTGCACGATAAACAAAATAGTCATTACAAGCAATAGACAAATCACTAAAATCGGGCAAGAACCAAGTTTCAGACACGCAAATAACATCAACATTAGACTGGACTCTGTGCATTAATATGAACGACCTTAATTCCTTTATTCTGCTTAACTAAAATTCTTATTAAACTCGCAGCTATGGAACTACCTATTTCAGTCTGGTCGAACACGTTGAGGACTTACTGGGAAGCGCGCTTTAGTAAAAAAGATAAATTTAGGAGATAACGAGGTATAACATATTTGTTAAGTTGTGTCCCCTTCTGCCGGCAGCTCGGAGCTAGCGTCCGTTAGCGTCGCGGGGCAGTTCCGTACTCCAAATGCCCTTTCCCTCTCTCTCCAGTAGTAGCGAAAGCTCCCTTTTGCCCAAATTCTCTGCCGGTATTGGCACCGTGTTGCCAGATCGTCAATTTGAACATACCGCCCGCCAATGCTAGACCATAGCATGAAAGTATCCTGAGTGTCCTGAGCTGTACCTAGAATCTGGGAGGAGAAAGAACAGGGGATTTGTGTGCGTAAGCGCGAGCGACTAGAGCTGTTTTGAGAGACGCTATTCTGGTATCGGCAAACGACAGATTTTCGACACCGAACGCTTCAGCTGTGGGTTTTCCTGGGTTTTTAACGTCACCACGCGAACCAAGCCATCCTGACCCGGGTGAAGCTCGATAATCCTTCCGAGCAGTCACTGCGCTGGGGGGAATCTATCGTCCTTGACGAGTACAAGCTCGTCCAACTTTAAGTTTTCCGAACTTTGGGACCATTTTGGACGCTGCTGCAAATGGCTAAGCCAGTCCCTACTCTAGTCGTCCCAAAATGGCGCAGCATTAATTGCTGAAGCAGAAACTGTTCCCTAAACTTGGAAGAGGCTGGTCGCAAACATAGAGTCGCTGATTAAGAAATGGGCCGGAGTAAGCACATCTTGAGTTAAGGCACGCTTCTATGCTGACTAACACCGTGGTCATCTCCTCGTAGGTAAGCCTTCGGTCCGCGATCACGCGCCTGAGATGGTGCTTGACCGACTTGACGTTTGCCCACCATAGTTAGGCGACTAAGGCGGACTAAAATGCCAAGTGACTCGTAGCTGGGACCGCTTCGGAGCGATGAGTGTCTCATAGTCATCGCAAAATTGCTTCACCAAACCTTTAAGTTGACGGTCTGCTCCCACAAAGTTGGTTCCGTTATCGCTATAAAGATGCTGGACCATCCCTCGACGCCCCGTAAACCGGTCGAATGCCCGTAAGAAGTGCTCTGTGGTGAGCCCGGTTACCAGCTCCAAATGAACTGCTTTCGTTGCGAGACAGATGAACACTGCAATGTAGCCTTTGTAGGTGCTCGACCCCCGAATCCGCGCCGCTCTGAGCTCAATGGCTCCGGTATAATCGACTCCTGTAGTGACGAAAGGCCTCTGCGGCGGGTTGACTTGGTAAAGAGGCAGGTCTCCCATGAGCTGCGACGAGATGGTTGGGTTGGCGCGAAAACACCGAACGCATTTCCGTGTCACTCGCTGTACGGATCGTTTTCCGGCGATAATCCAGAATCGCTGGCGTGTATGAGCTAAGGTCAGCTGCGCCCCTCCGTGAAGCGTAGCTCGATGAGAATGGTTAATCACCAGATCGGTAAAATGATGGGTACTGGGTAGAATAATGGGGTGGCGCCTGTCCGGCGGCAACGCAGAGAACCTAAGACGACCTCTTACCCGCAGCAGTTTGCTCTGGGAAGGGAGCGGCTTTAAGCATTTTACAGATCGAAGGTCCGCCGCGCACGATTCCTTCCGAACCATCCGTACGATACAAAACATGGCGTCGTCGAATTCGGATTTGCTCAAGGATCCTGCGCGTCGGCTCGGTTTGTGCGAAGCGTTGAACACGAAACGCCTTAGGTAGGCGACCACTCGAACGGCTCGTCTATACGTGGAAAAACGGATGATGAATGAAGGGACTGGAAAGGCGTGGTGCATCCGGAGCTTATCCGTTTTCGCTTCCAACGCTGGCTCGGTATGTAAAATCACGCTGGGAAACTGCTTCGGCCAAGAATCTCGCTCGAGCGACAACCAGCATGGCCCTCTCCACCGCAGGGTAAAGTTCTGCAATTCTTTAGGTGTCAGTCCTCTGGTCGCGCAGTCCGCTGGGTTGTCTTCCACCTTTGTACGTCTCCAGCCAACCAGTGCATGACGATAGTGGCGTACGTCCAATAGAAAGTCTCCACCGGAACTACGCCCAATTGAACCGCTGTGGATAGCCATGTGACAAGCTTGACTGCTAGTACCGCTCCGCTTAGTTCCGCCCAGGGTATGGTTAACAGCTTGACTGGCGTGACCTTTGTCTTGGCCGCAAGCAAGGTCGTGCTAACGGTCCCGATGACGTGCTCGACTCGCATGTAAACAGAGGCAGCATAAGACGACGTTACAATATTAACTATTTTAATTATTTAGTATATTTAGCAAATAATATAGTTAATATACAAATACATGTATAAATACTTATTATTAATTTTTACAGGGTAGGTTTAATTTTCAAACTTTAGCTACCTTAGATGTATATTTAAATATAATAAAAGAACGTTTTATGTAATTTTATGTATGAAAATAAAATTTGGTTTAACGATTTAAATTTGATTTGATCAGCGCGCGCTTCTGTTTGGAAAGAAAAGCGCGCCAACCTTTTTTGTTTCCCCTTTGTGTTTTTTGGTTTGCTAAATAATTAAAATCGTTTATAATAATATAATTTTATATAGCGTTACTATAATACGTATAATATAAAAATACATATTTTTAAATCCATATATTTGAAACACAATAAATATACAAATATTCAACCTGTTCAATCGCAATATTTCTGAGGCTCCTAAAAATCGTTTACACGTCGCACGCCGAATACCCTAATGACAATTATTCCAATGTGAAGTAATGTATGAAATAAATTATGGATCTTTATATACGTACATATATTTGGTCATTACTAAAAAATACACTACATTCGAATAATTATCATAAAAGGCATTACAAATAAGTGTTTTAAGTAATGTTATAATTTTAAAATCAAGAGTATATTAAGGGGTTATATACAGTTGTACCGCAAAAAAAAATGAAATTTTTTAGTACCACAGATATTTTTGCCATTAATAAATATACGCCTCCGGATGCTATCTTCAACTCAAATTCTGCATTTCAGTGACACTTGAAATGTGTTTAATCTTTACCAGTGGTAAATGGTGTGAGATGTTCATTAAATGGTTGTATAAATAGTACTTCAGTACTAACTTAGTTATTTAACTTAATCAAAATATTTCATTTATTTCAGCCAGGCCAATTGAGACTTCTTGGGCCCAGAAGTGTTGCGCCTGCGTTTCTCATATTTTATTTTTTCTTCTCATAGTTTTTGATATACAGTTGCGAAAAAAATAATAGCACCACTTCGTCACAGGTTCTTAATATTAAAGAAATATGTGAAAAACTGGGATTTTTATATAAGAAGTGTTTTTTATTATCTTGATTAGTATTCCACCTATTTGAAAAAATTGATACGGGTATCGAAAATATTGTCTACATATAATTTTTTCAGATTTTAAGAAAAAAAGTCAAAAAAAGGCCGAAAAAAATAATAGCACCACTTCCGTTTTCTTTAAATAAAACGTTACGATGCGCTAATATTCTTGTGTATAAAGGATATATTTTATGAGATTTGACTAAAACTAACTTCTCCTGATATCCAGACATCAAATTGATTACCATTTGGCAATACAACGACATGTGGAAAATTTTCCCAGTCGGAAAAGAAAAATATTCAAAAAAGAAACATATTGGATGGAAAACGGTCATGAAAACCGGTTCGATTGGTTAGGTTTTGGATCATCTTCATTAAGAATGTCATAAACTTTGAAGGATAACACAGAAAAACCGAGTCCTGGCCCATTTTTCCTTCCAAAATGTTATATTACAAAGCACAAAGAATCTTATCAGGGCCAAAACAAAACTAAAACACGTGCTTAAAATAATAGCGAATATTTTAATAATTGGATAATGTTTCAATAAACAAATTTATAAAACATGCACTTAAAAAAAAAATCCTATCCGAAATGCGAAACACATTTACAAGGGCATAGGGCTCGTCATAAAAAGTTACAAATGAATGCCCGCAAAACTTATCAGAATGTGTGAAGGCAAAGTTAAATTGGGTAAGAAGAAATCCATTTTATAAGGGGCTGTCCATATATTACGTAATCACGTTTTTGGTGATTTTTGACCCCCTCCCCCCCCCTGGTGATCAAACGTAATCATTCAATAAACAACCCCCCCCCCCCCCCCCAATGATTACGTAATCCCAAGAATAAAATTTTTTTTGTTTTAATCTGTGGATTCAAACGGAGATGCAACCCAATCTTATATATTGTTTATAAATGGAGTTTGGTATGACACATTCGGTTCGTCTACGCTGAAATTATCTCCAACATACTCTTCGTCAAGCCATTTCAGGTCTTCGCGTCCTTCGTGTGATTGAACCACTAAACATTTTCTTTTTCGCCGCCCAGCCACTAAAAAAATTTTTTCTCTGCTTTCCTATCTAAGTTTGTAGATATAATTAAAGGAAAAAAGTTTTTAAATAAATTCTTTAAATAAAAAAATTTATATAAAATGATTACGTAATCATTGTGCAAGACCCCCCCCCCTCCCCATGTAATCAAACATAATCATTTCAATGACCCCCTCCCCCCCCCTAGGTGATTACGTAATATATGGACAGCCCCTAAGTCATGTGTCTTCTAAACACCTAAATTGACCAAAAACACGGTACCAAAACATCCATTTATTGAGCATGGACCTAGTATTAACATAGGCTTGTTTTTCCTTCTTGAAGTAAGATCAATACGGATGAATACATCGTTCATGAATCATCCTATGATGTAAATAGTAATACGGTAGTAATTCGTAGCTTAAACTGAATACAAAATACTTCTTAAATGAATCTTTGACCAATAAAATCCGGCCAGGATCACGGTCAGGATAGCAAAGAAAGTGTTTGAAAGTACTCAGTAAGCAATATACATTGACTTGTGTACTCGCTTGACCATAACACAACCAAAAATATTCGAGTTTTTTTTTTAAAGACAGTTTATACAGTTAATCTAAAACGTCTTAAATCATTTCCGAACAAAATTTGAAAATATATCATGACTTTTGGGCCCCAATTCCTTTATAGGTAGGGTCCTGACTTGTTTAATCGATAGTAAGTCATTATATCCAAAAATCGCAAAAGATTTACACTTTAAACTTAGATTTACTTGTTAGCTACCGCCAACTAAAGATTAAGTTACCCATTTGTCATTTTTCTACCTTTTATTCTATTTTTAGAGAAGTGGTGCTATTATTTTTTTCGTACGTTTTTCCAGTTTTGCATAGATTTTCTTAAATAAGTTCAGAAACCTTTTATAAAGCTAACATTTTTTTTCATATTCAAATTATGTTTAGTCATACTATTTCAAACCCGTTTTGAAAAGTTAAAAAAGTTAAAAAATGTGAGTAGGGTGACTAGTTAAAGTTTTTTTGGGTTAGTGGTGCTATTATTTTTTTCACAGCTGTAGATACCCGACATAAAACAACTGAACAGAGGGTAAATGATCGGCCATGGCAAACCAGGCATAATTTCTGGAGAGATCCTTTAATTTTGTGCGGAGGCCTAATAATGGTAATTACTCTTATTATTATTCCTGGTCTTACATTCATATCTTAATTATTTTTGATATTTTCAGAAGACAGACAAGACATGGATACCTCAGAACTGCATTCGGCCAAGCAAAACCCGGGAATGCTTCAGGCATTAAAAATTTTTAGTTTCAATACTTCGATTGTAAATATTATTAATAAATACACAAACAAATATTACAAAAAAAAATTATTTTTATTGGAAAATCAGATACTGCAAAGCAGTGCAAAACCAAACCAAAACTGCGAGGGTCTGGAAAAACCAAAACTGGGAGGGTGTAGAAAAGCAGATATTGCAAGTGGAGGAAAACCATAACTGATTATGTATGGAAAATCTATAATGCGGGAAGTTGAAAAACCAGTGGATTTTGGCCCGCATTCTTCTGCCAGAGATCCAGATAGAAACCTCATTTTCCCCTTACTTTTTGTGTCACCCCCGTGTATTTTGAAACCAGAGATGGAGGAAATGTAAGGGGTGAATGAGGTTTTGTCCCTTCCGCTTGTATGGAGAAACCTGATGAAAATATGTTATTTTCCAGAGGAATTTTCCCGGTGGGTAATTCTCTTATAATTTAATTTCAAAGTTGCGTGTTTTGCTATTAAAAAAAGTACAATTTTCAGAAGGTCATTTTGCTCAGTTTGACTGCAATCTGGTTCATCAAACTCTCGCCTACAAACCGACCATGAAGACAACCAATACTGCGACCATGACCAATAGTTCTACCAACCTGCAGAAGTCATAAGAAAAAAAATAAAGACCATGTGTTATCATATGGAACCATCTACTATTTCCACCCCAGAAGTAATGTTTGAAGTTTAGCTAAATACCACGAAGATTAAAGATCAACAAAATATTTTGTAAGGGAAACGCGTTGGGCATGACAGTTAAAGAGCCGGAAAATTTCGAACATCTGACAACAAAATACATAAAATAAAAAATTCTAGACCTGCCGTATTTTTAATATCAAACGTGGGAAACTTCATGTAATCTTATGGCAGATTTGCTACATTTGCCACACTTGCCAGGACTGGTGAATACCCTAATTGTGTTAAGAAATAAAAAAGTAGTTGTTGCTGATTATGAATTGTGGTGTAGCTTGAGAAAAACCAATTCAATCTTGATGTTTGGTTTTGGGTTTCCAATATTTAATGAAAGGTTAAAACATATTATTCCCCGTGGACCGCGATTTTTTAGGATTATCATAATACAAAAACACATGTTCATGATCCATGGTCATGAGAGTTCTTAAGAAATCGATGTACATCGAGGATCAATTTTTCACGGTTGTGGAAACTGGTTCCCTATAATACCAAATTACTCGTATTTCTGGAATTTTAAATTTCGTCTTATTTTGACAAAAAGGGAAAAGTGTTCATAATTAGTATTACTTACATATGGGCATTTCCAGGAAAATGATTGCACAATGATTACGTAATCATTTTATATCATAGCTCGCAAATAACTGTTGACCGATTCGTGCGGTCCCCAAATAACTGTTTTTCTCTGAGACTTTGAGCAAACAATCAGAGAGCAACCGTTTGAATTGTTCGTACAGAAATTTTGCTCGCACTCAGCCGACGAGCAGTTTTTTCGGCTTTCTTTTGCTCGGCTCGCTTACAGACCGATTGCTCCTGAACGACGTTTCAAAAAGTCTTTTGCGCATGTGTTAACGTTAACGTGCTTGGGCGATATTGCTCTCCCTTTTTACTCGCACGTACTTTCAAAGGGAATACATTGTATAGTTGTATTAGTGAAAAGACTTTTTGCGATGACTTTTTCAGTCAATCGGTCTTTTAATAAGTCTCCCTGTGCGAGCGACATTCGTATCTCTCATTGAACGAGCTTCGTAACAGAGCGTCTCACGAACAGCTTAACGTAAAAGGCTCAACCGAAAACCAAAACGAAAGGAAACGAAGTGTGCTGCGCAGATAGAGAACGAGGGGCATGCTATTTTTCGGTTGTTCTCGGGAGTAGAGCGTAAGGAAAAAAAACGGTTAACAGTTATTTGCATGCTTTGTTTTATATGTATTTTTTTATTAAAAGAATTTATTTAAAAATTTTTTTCTTTAATTAGGCTTGGCGGCGAAAAAGAAGAGAGAAGGATGGGAAGAATGGCTTGACGAAGAGTATGTTGGAGATAATTTCAGTGTAGACGAACCGAATGTGTCATACCAAATTCCATTTATAAAGAATATTAAAGATTAGCTTGCATCTCCGTTTGAATCCGCAGATATTTTTTTCTTGGTATTACGTAATCATTGGGGGGGGGGGGAGTTGTTTATTGAAAAATTACTTTTGATCACCAGGGGGAGAGGGGGTCAAAAATCACCAAAAACGTGATTACGTAATTTATGGACAGCCCCTTACTTTAAATGCGTTCTTCGCGAAACTATGTTGTCCTCAGCTGCGTGTATCTCAAAAAGTAATGCTTCGATCATCATGCTGCTTTTACAGAAATGTTTGTAATGAAATTGCCCACTATCTGAACCTACTTTATGTACAAATTTGTACGTTTAAGTATTTTTTGTAAAACAAACACAACAAGAAAAATATGAAAAAAATTAATTTTCGACTTTGAAAGAGTGCCCCAATCATAGTTTTTGAGATATTCTATGTAAGTAAGGTTCAGACAGTTTCTACATTATTTCTAAACAAAATAAATTTGGTTTCATAAAAAGCGGATCTACACAGCGACCTGTGGACGATCTGCAGCTGGACTACTTTTATTAAAAAAGGCTTGACAAAGAAATTCCCACGTCCGCCATTTTAAAAGATAAAAAAAATTAAAATTGGTTTAAATTATATAAGAACTATGTAATCAACATGCCAAGTTGCAAACTTCCAGCACAAACCCTTATTGTTTAAAAAAATCATGAAAAACTTGACAAATTTACAGTTCTATATGTATCTCCCCCCTTAAAATTGTTTCAATATGCGTTTACTCTACGAGTAACGGGTATAACAATTGTTCGTGAACTTTGCGTTATAATTTGAAATTTGTTGGATAGTGTAAGGCGGGAGCGGGAGCGCAATAAAGCATTCAATCGCTCTCTGGAATTTGCCCCGTCCCTCGCATTGTAGTTAAGATAGGCTTAAACGTTCTACAATGGAATTAAAACAAGAGAAAACGCTATTTAATACCCGACTATTTAATACCCGTCACTCAGCTAAGGGAGTGCAAGGGAGAAGGATATATAACATTATTTTGATTGCGCATATCTTTTTAATGAATGGTCCGATTTAAAAATTTGATAGGTATAAATATACACAACAAAATTGCATTTATACTTCTCGGAAATCTTTAAAGGTATGGGCGCCAGACACATTTTAAAATCGTCAGTGGGCGATTGTGGGCGTTAAAGGGGCGTGGCACTCGGCTAAAATAAACTTGTGCTAAAATAAATGTGTGGGAAATCTCAACCTTCTAGCTTTTGTAGTTTCCGAGATCTCAGCGTTCATACGGACAAACAGACAAACGGACATGGCTATATCGACTCGGCTAGTGACCCTGATCAAGAATATATATACTTTATAGGGTCGGAAATGCTTCCTTCTAGCTGTTACATACTTTTGCACGAATACAATATGGGCACTTCCAAAAAAAAGTCCACCAAGCCAAAAACCTTGAAACTTGAATAAAACATATTTCCACATGATTTTGCCCCCATATTAGTTTCTAATCAGTTGGATACTGAGCTTAACTACAAATTTGGAGTATAGTTTGATTATTTTTATGAAAAACCCCACCAATATACGCAAAAATCAGTTTTTGGCTATTTTTTTTGTTATTTTTTGGACCTGTCTTCTGTTGTAAATTTATCCTATAGGAATGCTAATATGTGACAGTTTTCTGTACTGAGTGCTTCATTCACATGCTAAACTATTAAGTTAAAAGCAAAACATCCAGCAATTGAAAAATAGAGGTAAAGAAATCCGCTTTACAAAACAGTCGGAAAAAATGTCCCGAGCGACATGTCCCGAGCGAATGTGGTTGAAACTGCATAAAAAAAAACGGCAAAGAATTTTTGAGTAAAACCAAAAGTATTTCACAACGACATGTTTAATCAACATTCTAAAAAAAATCGCATTCAAATATTCCATCAGAATTTGCTAATTTCTGGTGTTGTATGAACTTCCTCGAAATCCACTTCTATTTTTGTCCCGAGCGAATACTGCAGTTTTTTACCGATATCTTAAAAGCTAAAAGTGGCACAAAATTAAGATTTTTACCAAAAATAGAGCTTGGGAAGAGTGAAAAGAAAAGCCCATAATTAAAATTAAAATCCATTGTTTTACAATTTTTTTTCAACTTTAAAGGTGTGCAAATGTCCCGAGCGACATTTTGGAAGTGCCCATATACCCTTTTACTCTACGAGTAACGGGTATATTTAGTAACTAAGATCTCATGAAGTTGATCTTGCGCTCTTGTATTAAAAATAGCTTTCGCTTCCTCGCACTCGCGTGAACCACTATTTCAACCTTAAAACTCATATAATGGCTCTAGAAGAGTTTAAATAAATGTTGAGGTTTTTGTAAAAAAAATTTAACCAATCAAATGTGGCTTTAAATCATATTTAAAAAAAACGATTTCACCTAAAATCCGATGTCTAGTAATGATTAAGGGGGGTAGGGTCTTTGGCCCCAAAAAATCGACCAACTTTGCTATTTTTTCTATAAATACTGGTTGGATGGATTTAATTCAAACCATTTGTATATTATTAAGTGTCATTTATGTAACATCCACAGACTCACAATCGGTTCAACAGGACTTAGATTCGTTGAGCTCTTGGTGTAGCCGAAATGCGCTCCCTCTTAACATAAACAAGTGCTTCTATGTTACTTACAGTAAATATGTATACAATTTCTTCACATCTTATAATATTAATGGTCAACCTTTACAGCTGCGGCCGGAATCCTTGGATCTAGGTGTGATGTTTGACTCGAAATTTAAGTTCTCAGCACACTTCGATTACATCTTGCCCAGAGCCTATGCCATGTTTGGATTTGTGAAAAGGAACGCTTCGCTATTCACTGATCCCTACACCAGACTTGCGCTTTACTTTGCATTTGTCCGGTCTAAGCTAGAATATGCCGCTTTTTACTAGCACTCATGGAAATAGAATAGAGCGGCTACAGAAACAATTTCTGAAATTTGCTCTATTGCCACTAAGATTGTTAGACCCTGTTCCTTCTTATCACCAGCAATGCAAGCTTGTTCGTCTACCATCCCTTGCGCATCGTAGAAATATCCTGGTCATTTGCTTTATCTTTGATTTGGTGAATGGTGGTATCGACTGTCCTGAGCTTGGTTTTAACGCTCCTTCTAGGCAACTGCGGAATTTTGATCCCATTTTTCTTGAGCTGAGGCGGACTAATTATTCCCAAAATTAGTCTCTCTATAGGGCTTTATCTGAGTTTAACGCACTTCCAGCTGATATGCAATTAGACTATTTCCCAAATAAAACCATTTTGAAACATAGGTTAATTAATTATTTTGTAAATGTTAGCACGTAATATAATTTGTTGGATTGTATAAGTAGCCAGTTAAGGTATATCCGTTGGCGAAATAAATAAATGAACATTTTCTACATTTCGATAGGTATAAATATACACAACAACAATAAATATACACAAATCGTTAGTGGGCGATTGTGGACGTTTGAGGGGCATGACGCCCGGAGGAAATAAACTTGCGCTGCATAGGAATCTCAAGAATATGTGTGGGAAATCTCAACCTTCTAGCTTTTGTAGTTTTTCTTTGAGTCACAACTGAACTCAGCATCTTAAGGGGTTATGTACAGTTGTGATAGGGGGCTGTCTCTCTTTATTTGCTGCCCACCATTTTAGAATATTTTTTAATAATATTTTTTTATGAAAAAATTTTAATAAGTACCCAGAAACATGTACTAAACAACGCCGGCAAAACATTTTTAATAAGTATTAAATAATAAAAATGTTATGGCCAAATTCCAGGATCGTCTTATTTCGATGGTGACTTGCGGTGGACATCATGTCCCAAGAACGGTTCATCTCAAATCCCCAATTCAAAAAAATTTCGTTAGTATATTGTATTGCCTAGTCCCTGAACGAAGGATTTGTAAAAATTTCGATTTAAAAAAAATGGAGACGGTTTTAACAAAAAATGTACTGTCTCAAGGTATAAAATTTAGGATTTTATGCTCTAAAAAAAAGTTTTCAAAAAAATTGAAAATCCTTCGCTCAAGGACTAGCTATTGTTATAATAAATAAGTGGCCAAAATTTTGTGTCGATCAGATTAATTGTTTTTTAGTAATCGTGTCCACCGCAAAGGTAATTTCGAAAAAACAAGATTATGAGATAATCGCGTTTAAAGTTTCAAGTTTGTAACGGCCGATGTGCAGGTAGTGCGCTATAAATAGCTTCGGTTCTAATGCTCCGATCGTTCTAAATTTTTGTAAGAGTATTCTTAACAGTATATACTTAAGGAATATGCAATAAAAAAAATCGATTTTTTCATCTATCACAACTGTATATAACCCCTTAAGATACTTTTTAAAACTGTCAAAGTATAAAATTAAGTCTACGGCATCTAGATGAATCTGAAATATGCGTAATAAACTTTGAAGCCGTTGCGCACCGCCTAAAACCAATTATTTTTTTACTTTTTCTTTTTTTAATGGATTAAGGATACAAAAAGGCTATATATGAAGGGGTGAGAGCATGGCCTTAGAAATTTCATACAAAATAAGCCCACCCTACTGAACATACATAGAGAAATGTATATGTTTACCCCCATTCTGTAGGATGCCTTGACAACATTTAGGAGTAGATAATGAAATAAAAAAAAACGGTTTTATTTGTATAATAAATCCAATAAAAAATATCCTCATGAAATCGCTTTAAACCGAAATTAAAGAATATAATAAACAATAGATTCAATGAATATTTAAAATTAGTTCAATTTAAGATTTAATTCTCAGAATTTTTTTTTCATCATAGAAATTGTAAAAATTTTGGGAGTTTCAACTTTGGCGTCGAATTCCAAAGACATAGACAATTGTTCACGATAGGGACTATTTTTTAGTAGTGCCGTGATGTATTGAGAGTAGGTCCTACCGAAAATAATAAAGGTTAGTCCAATTATATAGGCCACGTAATTCAAAATGTCGGCAAACATCGGTTTTTTGTATTCTTAGCTATACCGCGGAACCTGTAGGTGATGGAAAATAATTTTGTATGGGACTTTTACTCAGGAGCACCCAAATATCATGGAAAACTTGAAATGGTTCGTGGTAATTTCACAAAGTTTAATTTTGTGTTCCTTTTATTAAATCTATAACTTTTTCTATTTTATGTTTAAGTAACTTAACTTATTTATTAAAAATAATTTGTTTTAAAATATGTAAATGAAAATGTTTTTAGTTTGGTGAACGCACAATTGCAAGATATAATCTTCCCATTTCTTTAGTAAAGTGATTAATATTTAGAACTAGCTCCCCTCATTAAATTTCTCAAAAACTCTGGTAGTGGCACTCTTTCAAAGTCAAAAATTATTTGTTGTCCTATTTTTATACCTTTGTAGAGGGTATTATAATTTCAGTCAGATGTTTGCAACGCAGTAAAGAAGACGTTTCCGACCACATAAAGTATATATGTCCGTCTGTCCGTTTCTATGCGAACTAGTCTCTCAGTTTTAAAGCTATCGCGATGAAACTTTCCGGAAAGTCTTTCTATTGCAGGTAGTACATATTTCGGACCGAGCCGGACCGGACCACTATATTTTAAGGCTCCCATAGGAATATTCAAACAAATATAAGAAAATTCATTGTAACTTTGTAGGAAGTAGGCGTTTTGATTCTTGACTACTTAAAAACAAAATTTAAATAGAAACGCTGAGTCTGGAATCCCTGGAACTGCACCGAGGGAGCATTAAACTATAGATATTTACTTTATCTGCAAGGGTATAAAAGCTTCGGCTGGCTAAAGGTATCTTCCTTTCTTGTTTTTTTTGTTTTTGCCTAACAAAAAAAAACGAAACGTACAAAACTTCTACATGAATTAGGTCCAGAAAGTGGGCAATTTCATTACAAACATTTCTGTAAAAGCAGCATGATGACCGAAGCATTACTTTTTGGGACACACGCAGCAGAGAAAAACATGGTTTCGAGAAAAACGCATTTAAAGGAATAAAATATATCTACTGCACAAGGAGGTTGGTGCCGTCATCCTGGTAGAAATGCCAAAATAGCTCGAATTTCTTCGTGAAACTGTTAAAACACATTCTTAAAGAGTTATTCTAACAATTGAAATAATAAAAAATAAATGAATTTTATTTACGTCTATATGTATCTTTCTCTTAAATATATTAAATTATAATCCAAACTTACTCAGCAACATCGGGTTCGCAATCATCACCACATATAGTAGCCGGTGATTTATTATCTGAACATTGGGCAGGCTCTATCCTGAGTTGGTTGACCTAAAATATAAAATAAACCATTATTATATAAATAATTTTATTGCAACACGTAATACCAGCTTCGATACTTCCTGGTCTTCAGCTTTTTTAACCCAATCACCCATAATAAAGCGTTTAAAAAATAAATTGCTGCCAAAATAATTAGTTATTATTCCCCTAGAAGAGTGACCATGTGGTCTTTCCGAAAAATCTCTTAAGAAATTCATCGTTTTAATGGTATATTAAAAAAGTTTAATAGCTTGTTCAGACAGGCGGCTCTTCTGCAACAACGACGAATTCCAGAACAGCGATTTTATTTGGTCTGCCTGACTTAAGGGAAAGAAAAAATTTGTTTATCTTAAGCACACAACCGCTTTATATCGCTGTTGCAATTTTAAGCATCTTTTTGATCTTAAAGAGAATAAACGGCACCAACAAATTCAAAGCTAGTTATTTACAATTTGTGAACTATTATAAACTAAGCTACAAAACGTTACAAGCACATTGAATTATAAGTATTTTCTTGTAATGCGAGGATGCAGAAAAAATAATAATGAACGGTAGCATGTGATATGTTTTCAAAACCAATAACAATTTGAACTCTAACGTGCGGAATGATTTTGGAGGCAAATGATTTCGTTATAGTTATTCACAAATTGTCGAAAAATGAGAATTCCATTCAGCCAACATTCACGCCAGAACAACATCCGCAAACTAGAAACTGTAGAAACAGGAGATTCGAAAATACATATCACCACTTACAGTAAATTTTAAGCTTGCGACCTGTGTGTTTAACATTTTGAAAAAAATGTAATTGATTTTTTTGCTGTTTGTCAACCAACCCACCTGATTGACAGTATGACCATGCTAAGTACATTGCGGATGAAGTCTGAAAACTTCGGTCACACTATAATAAATACAATATTTTTAAATCTTCTTAAATTTTTTATGAATTGCTTGCATAAGTAATCCTTTTTCTATATCATTATTAAACTCTTTTTCATGTTCGGCGAGTCTTGAATATTTCAGTCTCGCTCTTACCCAGATTACAAGCTATTGTTTTTTTTTAATAAGCGGTTTATTATATGTCAGTCTCGCTCTTACCCAGATTACAAGTTATTGTTCTTTTTAATGAGCAGTTCATTATTTTGCATATCCAAGCAGTACTTTGTACAAAACAAAACATGGATTTTGACGCCGCGTTGAGTTCGTAATTCAATTTCAAATCGATTAGCGGATAAATCCAAAATATAAAACTGTTTTCTTCCCAAAGAGTCCATCCTTGTGAAACGGTTGGGATTTTTGACAAATGTGAAACTCGTGTTCCCACAGAACACATCCACCATCCAATAACAGCTGACTTGAAGAGCAGTTGCTCAACTTAACATTAACGAGGGGGGATTTCAACTTGTCAAATCTTCGTAAAATAGCGAAGTTAAAAACATATCTGTACTTTAAAAGTTAAAAATTTCTAACACATCCTATAACAAGAAGTAAAGCTAGCTTCGGCCAGCCGAAGCTTATATACCCTTGTAGATCATTCCCATTATCCAGGGATCGCAAATAAGGGTTACCTTTTTAAAAAAATTGACAAATAAGTTTTATATATCAATTTTTATTATAAAAGTTGACAAATAACTCTTATTCTTCAATTTTTATTATATATTTAGTTGTCCGATCCGGTCGGTTCCGACATATATACAACCTCATCCCGATAGCTCAAAAACTGAGAGACTAGACAGACGGACGGACTGACGGACATGGCTAGATCGACTCGTCTAGTGATGCTGATCAAGAATATATATACTTTATGGGGTCGGAAACGTCTCCTTTACTGCGTTGCAAACTTCTGACTGAAATCATAATACCCTTTGCAAGGGTAACGAGTATGCGTATAAATTGCTGACTGGGGGAAAGCCTAACTTGCCGTACCACACTCAGCTCTTAGTAAGCCTCTGACTAGCCTATATTAATATGAAAAATTTGTTTTGGTAATTTATAGCTACTTCGGATCCTCATAGCAACGTCCTTGCGAACGCTTTTAAGCTCATAACAAACTACAAATAATTAGACAATAGCCAAAAATAATTAGCCAAATAGGGTCTTCCCACAGAGCTCCATCCACCATCTACCATCCGTTGAACGGTTGGTCCGTAAGGTTTTGCCGTTCCGAAAATTTCCCAGTTAGTCCGCCATCCAATTTTGACGGACTTTGACGGGCTCTTTCATGCGATAGTTAGGCGATGTTTTCTCGGTGCAACTCTGAATTCTTCCTCTTGACTGTGAAAATTGGAACGATGACTGCGAGAACAAATCAAATCGATGGCGGGATAAAATTATATAATGGGTCATTGTTTTTTGGTTTTCTTTTTAATTATTTGTAGTTTGTTATGAGCGGAAAAGCGTTCGCAAGCAGGTTGCTATGTGTGGGCCAAAATGTAAGCTGTTGTTATTCTACAATAAAATTAGGGGAACGCAATCTTACGTCAGTTTTGCCGAGTTGAAATCCCCCGTCATTAATGTTTTTCATTCTCTCATTGTTTTTTGGTTTTTTTTTTATTATTTGTAGTTTGTTATGAGCGGAAAAGCGTTCGCAAGCAGGTAGCTATGTGTGGGCCAAAATGTAAACTGTTGTTATTCTACAATAAAATTAGGGGAACGCATTTTTACGTCAGTTTTGCCGAGTTGAAATCCCCCTTCGTTAATGTTGAGCTGAGCAACTGCTCTTCAGTCAGCTGTTATTGGAGGGCAGATGGTGGATGGAGTTCTGTGGAAACACGAGTTTCACATTCGTCAAAAATCCCAACCTTTTAAACGGATGGACTCTATGGGAAGAAGCTATGAAAGGGTATATTGTATTCGTGCAAAAGTATGTAACAGGAAGAAGGAAGCATTTCCGACCCCATAAACTATATATATTCTTGATCAGGGTCACTAGACGAGTATGAACTCTGAGATCTCTGAAACTACAAAAGCTAGAAGGTTGAGATTTCCCACACATATTCTTGGGCTTCATTTCAGTCGAGCGCCACGCCCCCTCTAACGCCTACAATCGCCCAATAACGATTTTGGCACCTTTAATGATTTCCAAAAAGTATAAATGCAGTTTTGTTGTGTATATTTATACATATGGAAATGTAGAAGTCATTTTTCAAATCGGATTATTCATTATTCGGGACACCCACCAGGCTATAGCGTTCTCTTTTGTTTTCTTTGTATTTCAAGGTGTTAGTGTCAAAATATCGATCCTGCGATCGAATGACCACTTTGCTAAATAATATTCGAGTCGGCTCAACTCGTTGTAAAGTTTTCTTTTTATTTCTGATATTTTCTGCGACCGGCTTAGAGAGTACTATATAGGGGTCTCACCAACTTTTTAGCCATTGATTAATCCAGGGACTATGCCTACATTGCAATATATAGTGTGGTGGCCAGCAGAGGCAGCGCGCGGGGCCCACGGGATAGGCAATTTCTCTGCCGCTGCTCTGCTAGCGCGCTGCAGTGACATGTGTATGCCCTTACATTTTAGAAGCATTATTGTATTTCGAAATAAACAAATTAATTTCCTGTTGTAGACTTTAATTGCTTATTTATAAAATTTGAATTTACTTAAACAATACATTTACTTAATTCAATTTTTTATTTAACTTGATTTTATCAGTTAATTTTTTAGTTTAGTTTAAAAAAAATGGTCCCTTAATATTTTTTTAAATCATTTTTTTTAAATAAATAAGAGTAACAGTTTTAAGAAATTGCGTTTTTACTGAACAAATACAAATTATTAAGTCGGATATATACCGCTTTTGAAAGGGTATAGGAGCATTGGCACGCGCCAACAGCGAAGATGAAGCAAACGAAATCGGTTAAGGGGGTAAGAAGAAGGCTTGGTGTAAGATATATGTAAGATATTGTGATATACTTAACTTTAACTTGCACCAATTTTGCAAGTGATTTGTGTTTTGCAAAAAAACCTAGAAAGTTCTGTGTGCATTAGACGAAAGTGGCAAGCTGAAATGCTTTGTATCAATTAGAAACAAAACAAAAATAAATATATATATATATATATTTACAGATCAAGAAAGTGACCAAAATAATAATTTATCGAAATGCCTGAAGCTGATTCTTTCAGATAGTCTGGTTATCGACTACAATCTGGACGGAAGCAGCGGCAAAAAATCTTTAAAAGCACGCAAGGGGCTATATGCGGTGCTTAATGGTCAGTAAGCAATTATTTGAAAATTAAACGTCAACGACATCAGACGTATTTTTGTATCGCTCCGCCGAATGATTACAAAATATAGTGAAAATAACCGAATTTAATTCGCGAAAAGACGCTCTGGGTAGGCATGGGTACAAGTGCTCGTGTTGCCCATGAAAATTTTAGATTAGTGTGATAAATTACTAATATAATCTATAAATTATAAATTAAAAGCCAACGTGTCAGAGTGTAAGCTCTGAAACTTAAGTAAAATGAGCACAGCTCGGCAACAACAACAAGACGAACGTCGACTTTTGTCAATCAGAAACAACGCTTACCTTTGTATACGAGCTGATGAGTCAATAGTACCAAAGAAAACTGCAACATTGCAAGTGAACACAGCGAGAGCGCGCTCGCTCTCCCCTGCATTACTATTTGCAAGCGGCACAGCACCCAATGAGCCGTGGAGTGCCCAATGCCCGTCCCCCGACCCCTACGACCTTACAAGCAATATAACAACAACTACCAGCACAATGCCCGTATTTACCACTGTGACTTCGACACTAACAACAACAACCAACACAACAACAACTACATCTACTGCAGTCACTCAGCGCCCGGCATCGTCAGTTCTGACCGGCAAGCTCCCCTTCCCCCAACAAAAACCTACGAAAAATGCTAACGGAACGTTAATACAAACTGGAATCGATCGCTATGTGCAAATAAAAAGAAAATTAAGCCCGCAATCTTCTAAAAAAAACCAATGCATCAAAAGTATTAAAATCAAATACTACCACTGTCCCGAAAAATACGCTGACCAATAATAGATTTTCGATTCTTAGTGACACAGACGAAGATAATGCTGCCACTCAAACAACCACTGTTAAGAAACCAAGGCCACCACCCATATATGTTCGTCAAGGAAATTGTGCTGAGCTAGTCAAAAAAATAACTGACCTAATTGGAGCTAACAAGTTCTATGTCACTTCTATAAAAAGAGGTAACATAAATGAAACCAAAATTCAGGCAAACGATGAACAAGATTATCGATCAGTGGCCAAATACCTAGATGAGGGAAAAACCAATTACTATACCTATCAACTCAAAAGTAGCAAAGGCCTACAAGTAGTTATCAAAGGAATTGAATCAACAGTTCCAACCATTGAAATAATAGATGGGCTTAAAGAAAAGGGTTTTAATGCCAAAACGGCTATAAACATAATAAACAGAAACAAAATTCCCCAGCCAATGTTCAAGATAGAACTGACACCGGAAAATATGCCTTTAAATAAAAATGAAGTTCACCCAATCTACAAGCTTCAATATCTATTGCACCGCAGAATCACGGTTGAGGAACCCCATAAACGGAATGGACCCATCCAATGTACGAACTGTCAAGAATATGATCATACGAGAACATACTGCAAACTTCGCGCAGTCTGCGTTGTCTGCGGGGATGCACATTTAACTATGGACTGCCCTCTAAATAAGGAGAACCAATCTGCCAAAAAATGTAGCAACTGTGGGGAAAACCACACGGCCAACTACAGAGGTTGCCGTATTTATAAGGAGATGAAAAACCGCCTAACCCAAAAAATAACTGCAGCTAGAAACCCAGCCATCCGCCAAAATCTTCCATACATACCATCAACAACGACACCGGGAGTCTCTTTTGCTCAGGCGCTGAGTTACAACAACGGGTCTTACGCTTCAGTTCCAACACCTACATTTAAACAAACCACTCCACGATTGTTGGAGCACCAGGCATCGAACCATACTTCGGAAAGTATCTGCGTAAACACATCCCAATTACCAAGTGGTATAGAATTAATGCTGGCAACTATAACAGAAACAATGGGAGCAATGCAGCACACTCTGCAGGAGCTTGTGCGCACTCAAAATCTCCTCCTGGAGCTTTTAGTCAAACAAAAATCTTAGATGATTACTTTTAAAATATCTTTCTGGAATGCGAATGGCATTTCGCAGCACAAATACGAGCTTATGCAGTTCCTTGATCAATCACTATGGACGGCAGTCCATGTAGTGACGAAGCGCACCAGGAGAGTGTGCGAAGGCGACTACTATTATATAGCCGCAAAATTGAAAATCTGCTGTGATAGTCCGATCGTAATGAGTAATACACCAATCGAAAGGTATTGCAAAAACTTAAAGGATTGCATACCAAGACTTTAAGAAAATCAATTGGCTTGGGAGAGAGAGCGGTGAAAGTGAAAAAGTGAAAATTTCGAAATTTGGAGCTGTTGGGGCCGGTGGGGATAAATGCCCCCTCGCAATGTTTTAGTTGTATTCCTTTTGAAAATACCCGTCGAATGAGGGGTCATTTGTCAGAATCCGACGCTCCGTTCAAAAGTTATAGCCAAAATAAGATTTCCTTCTTCTTCCCAAAATGAAAATTTAATTCTGTTTGTCAGTTTGTCAGTTTGTCAGTTTGTCAGTTTGTCCAAAACATGTTTCTTAAGTTTTGAAAATTTAATATGACGTTCATCCCATTGATATAAAAAACTTTTGTTCTACCACTTTTGGAAAAACTCGCTAGTTTAGCGGGAAAACAGCTATAAATAGCTAAAATTCAGAAAACCGTAACTTCTATACTACTAAAGCTACAGACTTGTGCTGCATCTTGTTTGAAAGGTATTTTTAAATGCTATAAACGCCTTCTATATGCAATTTGTGTAAATGTAATAATTAAAAAGATATGAACAAAAGACAATTTTGTAAAACTTTTTTTTTAGCTTTTTTTTATTTTTCTCAAAAACGGCTCTAACGATTTTCTTGAAAACTTTAAACTGTATAGCCCTTGAGATTCCTTAAATTTTGGTATATAACACATTACTGTAAAAAGTCACGTTTAAAAGTTATTTTTATACGAAAATAGCCACTTTTGCCAGCTCGAACAACTAAAGCTTCCTGAGTATTGAATTTTGTGTGAGGGTATCCGAACTGTATTTTAGGGTCATGGAATCAGTAAATTTGCACTTAAGAGTTCCATATAGGAATCTTTTGCTCTACGACTTTTGGAAAAAGCCGCTACTTTAGCGGGAAAAAAGCTAAAAATGGCTAAATTTCGTTAGTTTGTAAGTTCTACACTACTAAAGGTACAGACATGTGCCATACCTCGTTTAAAAGGTATTTTGAAATACTTCAACGCCTTTTTAACTTAATTTGTTAAAATACAATAATTTAAAAATTATGATTTATGACCAATTTAAATTTAAATGTATATATTAGCTCCTATGAGAGCAAATGTAAGCAAACAAAAACTTCTGATATCAAATAAAAACACCTCTTAACGAGGTAAAGAACTAGTGACGATCGCGCCTTCAACATACAAAAGTTCTGATATCAACATTTGTGACGAAAAAGGATTACACTTGTCATTAAATAGACTTTCTAATATTTTCTCATTCGGCACGCTGCAATAGAAAATGCCTGTGAAGGGAAAAAGGCTGGAATAGTCTGCTAGGGCGGGCCGAATGAGAAAATATTAGAAAGTCTATTTAATGACGAGTGTAATAATTTTTCGTCACAAATGTTGATATCAGAACTTTTGTATGTTGAAGGCGCGATCGTCACTAGTTCTTTACCTCGTTAAGAGGTGTTTTTATTTGATATGACATTGACGCCATGCTCATATCAGAGACTCACTTAACAAATAAAAACTATTTTCATCTTACTGGCTATACATTTTATTCGACAAATCATCCTGATGGGAAGGCTCATGGAGGTACTGGAATTCTGATAAAGAATCGCATTAGGCATTACGAGATGCCATCATTCGCTACGACTTATATTCAAGCAACAGCAGTACACCTCGAATCCCAAAGCGGCTACCTAAACCTAGCCTCTATATACTGCCCACCGCGCTTCGCTATTACCGAAGCAGAATTCCTAAACTTCTTCGATGTATTGGGTGACCGCTTTATAGCAGCTGGTGACTACAATGCAAAGCACACCCACTGGGGATCTCGACTCATCAACCCCAAGGGAAAACAACTCTACATCGCGATTATAACTCCGCGAAACAAGCTTGACTTTATTTCTCCGGGTAAGCCTACATATTGGCCAACTGATCCAAATAAGAAACCTGACCTGATTGATTTTGCCATCACAAGAAGAGTGCCGCAGGCTCATGTGCGTGTGGAGCACTTATCAGATCTATCATCAGATCATTCGCCCATCTTGCTTCACCTCTACGACCACCCTCAGGTTACAGAACGGTTACATTCTCTAACTACTGGTAAAACAGACTGGCTCAAATACAGAAAGTATGTAAGTACTCATATTAATGACCGCCCAAACATTTCCTGTGAAGAAGACCTCGACAATTCAGTTGAAGAGTTAGTGAATGTTATTACACTGGCTGCACAACATTCCACGCAACCTATAACATCTAATAAACCATTTAACAGCAGACGTGCTTCTAGGCACATCGAAGAACTGCTATAAAATAAGAGAAGGCTTCGTCGAGAGTGGCAATCCCATAGATCCCCAGCCTCCAAGGAGCGCCTAAAAATAGCCAACTGCATGCTCCGCAAAGCACTAGAAGCTGAGAAAAATAGAGATGAACTATCTTTCATGAAGCAACTCTCACCAAATAGCAAAATATATCCACTGTGGAAAGCTAAGTCAGGCATATGTCCACCAATAGAAAGTGAATCACCCCTACATACGCAAACAGGAACTTGGGCCCGCAGCAACGAAAAGAGGGCGAATACATTTGCCCACCACTTAGAAAATGTCTTCAAACCACTTCCAGCAACGAATAGCTTTGTGCTGCCATTAATCTCCAATCCTGAAGCTAGCCCGCAAATTATATACCATCCAGAAGAAGTTACAAGAATCATACAGTCCCAAGACAAAAAGAAAGCGCCGGGTCACGATCTCATCACCCCAAAAATGATTGTAGAACTGCCAAACTGTGCAATACATCTTCTAACCATAATATTTAACAGCATGATGAATTTGGGATATTATCCTCCACAATGGAGGAAGTCTGTCATCATAATGATCCATAAAGCCGGAAAGGACAAGTCCCAGCCATCGTCATATAGGCCAATCAGCCTTCTGCCGTGCCTATCAAAGATCAAATAAAAACACCTCTTAACGAGGTAAAGAACTAGTGACGATCGCGCCTTCAACATACAAAAGTTCTGATATCAACATTTGTGACGAAAAATTATTACACTCGTCATTAAATAGACTTTCTAATATTTTCTCATTCGGCCCGCCCTAGCAGACTATTCCAGCCTTTTTCCCTTCACAGGCATTTTCTATTGCAGCGTGCCGAATGAGAAAATATTAGAAAGTCTATTTAATGACAAGTGTAATCCTTTTTCGTCACAAATGTTGATATCAGAACTTTTGTATGTTGAAGGCGCGATCGTCACTAGTTCTTTACCTCGTTAAGAGGTGTTTTTATTTGATATCAGAAGTTTTTGTTTGCTTACATTTGCTCTCATAGGAGCTAATATATACATTTAAATTTAAATTGGTCATAAATCATAATTTTTAAATTATTGTATTTTAACAAATTAAGTTAAAAAGGCGTTGAAGTATTTCAAAATACCTTTTAAACGAGGTATGGCACATGTCTGTACCTTTAGTAGTGTAGAACTTACAAACTAACGAAATTTAGCCATTTTTAGCTTTTTTCCCGCTAAAGTAGCGGCTTTTTCCAAAAGTCGTAGAGCAAAAGATTCCTATATGGAACTCTTAAGTGCAAATTTACTGATTCCATGACCCTAAAATACAGTTCGGATACCCTCACACAAAATTCAATACTCAGGAAGCTTTAGTTGTTCGAGCTGGCAAAAGTGGCTATTTTCGTATAAAAATAACTTTTAAACGTGACTTTTTACAGTAATGTGTTATATACCAAAATTTAAGGAATCTCAAGGGCTATACAGTTTAAAGTTTTCAAGAAAATCGTTAGAGCCGTTTTTGAGAAAAATAAAAAAAAGCTAAAAAAAAAGTTTTACAAAATTGTCTTTTGTTCATATCTTTTTAATTATTACATTTACACAAATTGCATATAGAAGGCGTTTATAGCATTTAAAAATACCTTTCAAACAAGATGCAGCACAAGTCTGTAGCTTTAGTAGTATAGAAGTTTTCTGAATTTTAGCTATTTATAGCTGTTTTCCCGCTAAACTAGCGAGTTTTTCCAAAAGTGGTAGAACAAAAGTTTTTTATATCAATGGGATGAACGTCATATTAAATTTTCAAAACTTAAGAAACATGTTTTGGACAAACTGACAAACTGACAAACTGACAAACAGAATTAAATTTTCATTTTGGGAAGAAGAAGGAAATCTTATTTTGGCTATAACTTTTGAACGGAGCGTCGGATTCTGACAAATGACCCCTCATTCGACGGGTATTTTCAAAAGGAATACAACTAAAACATTGCGAGGGGGCATTTATCCCCACCGGCCCCAACAGCTCCAAATTTCGAAATTTTCACTTTTTCACTTTCACCGCTCTCTCTCCCAAGCCAATTGATTTTCTTAAAGTCTTGGTATGCAATCCTTTAAGTTTTTGCAATACCTTTCGATTGGTGTATTACTCATTACGATCGGACTATCACAGCAGATTTTCAATTTTGCGGCTATATAATAGTAGTCGCCTTCGCACACTCTCCTGGTGCGCTTCGTCACTACATGGACTGCCGTCCATAGTGATATCAAAGATATTTGAAAAGCTCCTCCTCAGTCGTATCAAGCAATACTTACAAGCCCACAATGCAATACCAATGCACCAATTCGGATTTCGTGAAAAACACGGAACTATTGAACAAGTGAACCGGATAACCTCCGAGATACGAAATGCATTTGAAAGGCGAGAATATTGCTCCGCTGTCTTTCTGGATGTCGCACAGGCCTTCGACCGCGTGTGGCTGGACGGCTTAATTCATAAAATCAGATTAATACTTCCACAAAGCACGCATACAATTTTGGAGTCCTACCTACAAAAAAGAAGCTTCGCAGTGCGATGCAAAGATTTCATCTCTGATTATCATCCAATAAAAGCTGGAGTACCCCAAGGAAGTGTGCTTGGGCCGACATTGTATATTATTTATACTGCAGACCTCCCGACATCCACTTCTTACAACAACCTCAACCTTCGCCGATGATACTGCCATCCTAAGTCGGTCTAAATGTCCTCTTAGAGCAACGCAACACCTAGCAGATCACCTCGTGCTTCTAGAACAATGGCTAGCAGACTGGCGCATAAACGTTAACGAACAAAAATGTAAACATGTTACTTTTACCCTAAACAGGCAAACCTGCTCTTCACTATCCCTGAACAACATTATTATGCCACAAACAACTGAAGTAACATATCTAGGAGTCCACCTGGATAGACGACTCACTTGGCGTAAACATATCGAAGCTAAGAGAAATCATTTAAAATTTAAAGCCAGCAATCTACATTGGCTTATTAACGCCCGCTCGCCATTAAAATTGGAATACAAAATACTCTTGTATAATGCAGTCCTAAAACCAATTTCGACATATGGGTCCGAGCTATGGGGAAACGCATGTGCCAGCAACTTAGAAATAATCCAGAGAGCTCAATCAAAGATACTGAGAACTATAACAGGAGCGCCGTGGTATATACGGAATGAAAATATTCATAAAGATCTAAACATAGGCTTAGTTAAAGAGGAACTCGACAAAGCGAAAACAAAGTATAATCTCAAGCTCCAGGCCCATCCTAATGACCTTGCGCGGTCTCTAATCTGGACCACAAGCTATACACGACTCCGGCGAAGAGACCTCCCCACCCAGCAGCAATAGTTAGGGCCGTTATTCCAAAAAAAAAACAACAAAAAGTATTAATTTGTAATTAATTAAAATATATAAACTAGATTAAGATTTGCAAACTTGTCGTTAGTCTCTAAGAGAGAAGATTCGATAAATAAAAAACCGTTAAAAAAAAAAAAAAATAAAAATGGTAATACTTTTTTTTAAAATTTTTTCAGGAGCGTTGACCCACCATTCCGAAGACCCTGACAAGTACCTTAGAAACGCCTTGCTTAATATTAAAAATAAACTAGTAAAAAAAAATCTAGAAATAATAATAATAATTTCAATAACTTAAATAACACAGTTTGAAATAAATATATAAAAAATATAAATGAATGAAATAAATAAAATTAAATAAATGAATTGAAAATATAAATGTGCATGTAATTTTTTTTTTGGAATGAAATTGCTGATGACATTTTGGAAAAAGTCACTCGAGAAATCATGCGTGACATGTCACAGGGTGGTGACGTCTCATATGACAAATTCGTATAAGGCACTGGTGATATCACCAATGACTTCGAAAAAATTGTCATTTGAGCTGTCACTATGGTACGGGGTAGGACATCTCGAACAAATGTCTCTATGGAAAGTCACAAGTGCGTCACGAGTGCCAAATGACATGTCACGAGTGATTCACCCGGTGATTCACGAGTGAAAACTGATTTCTGGAACTGAAGGGAACATTTCCAAATATGCATATGTACATACGTATTTGGTCAAAAGTTCGAATCTTAAGATTAATATTTAACGTGAAAACATTTTGCCTTTGCTAACAGAATTCGTAGTAATGTGTCATTGCCCAGAACTAAACCATATCATATACTTCGGGGCGTATCAGCTGGAATCATTAGGAGAAATAGGAAAGCAGAGGATAACTGCAATCCTAGGTTTTCTAAATGACGCAGGCTGGTACTGAACCTCTACCTACCTACCATGATCAATTTCTACGAGGGCGCGAATTCAGTACCCACAGCAATGCAAAGGCAATCATGCAAACTGTAAGCATAATCAAAATCGACAACTCATTTCACTAATTTTTACCTTAAGCTTCGGTCTTATACAAATTCAGAATATAATATATATAAAATTCATGGTTTTCCAAAGTGTACCAAACTTTATACTACGAGTGTTTCTTCCGTGCCGTAACTCTTAAAGCTTCCGGCGCCAACACATGGCAACAGCACAGCATTCGATTTCATTCTCAATATTGAACTGTTAGATCAACGTGGGAACTTACGTACTTTTTGTATTTTAGCCAGGTGTTTATTTGCGACGTCAGCCTAAAGGGGTACTCAATTACTTTGAGTTTAAGAAGCGTAGGACCGGCGCTTACTAAATTTCTTGGGATGTCACAGCGAAATCAATTAAGTTCTGGAGTCAGCTGAGCAGTATGTGGGGCTGCCAGGGGAGACATAGTCAAATTTATAAGTGCTTTATACTTCCACTGGGGATCACGAGTGCGTGCGTTTGGCGATGTAGTCTCCTCCTGCTATAAAGCGATCTCCGGATGAATTGTAGAAGTCCAAGAATTGCTCTTGAGGTATTGTAATACGCAATGCAAATAAGTTGTTGCAAGCCTCTGGTGAAAGTAGTGTTTGCTGCGTTTCCCCCTTATTTGGAAAGTGTATTTACTTGGAGATGCGTTTCTGCCAGCAGCACTAAATCTACTTGGTTTTTATGGAGAAATTGAGCTATTTTAAGCTTGTGCCGTAAAACGCCATTGGCATTTCACATGGATATTGAAAAGCAAGAAATTGATTATTTAGATTGTTGGGATGCGAGCAAATTTATTAAAATATTTTGATTTTGCATAAGGTTTTGCATTGTTGTTTTTGTGAAGGACATAAATTCTATCATATTCTGTTGTAAGTCATCATTATGGTTTTGATGACGTTTGATTTTTGTCCTATTGCTTGCTGAGGTGTTGTTATATTTTGCTCTGAGCATTGAGCTTGTGGGATCCCCGTCTGATTGGCAATTCCTGTTTTTAGGACACTTGCTATAAAAATGTGTGTGTTGGAGGTCCTAAATGAAGATCTGGCTGCATTTGCAAAGAAAACATCAGGTTGATATTGCACGTATGCATTTTGAGCATTCTTGCAGCGTGCAGATTTAGCTTGTCAAAGCCAATTCTTCAGGTCTTTCTAGACCGGGCAGGCTCCGAAGTTTGCGGCATGGTTTTCTCCACACTTAGCGCATTTCTTCGTCTTTGGGTCTTCTTTGATTGCATTGCACGGTTCGGACTGTTCGAAGCGGCTGTTGTTTCTAGTGTGTCCATACTCTTGGCAGTTTATGCATTACAGCAGCCCATTTCACTTATTCAGTTTTTTAACAGTAATCCTTCTATGCAACAGGAATTGGCGATTGTAGATCGGGTGCATCTCATTTTTTTTCAGGGCTCTGAAAATTAAATAAAGCTCTTACTTCTGCTACAAAATGAAAAATATTTTTTGAAAAATAAAACCTAAGCATTTGATCCACAGGACTGACTATTGATTGAAAATCATATTGATCGGGACAGCAGTTTAAGTTGTTAAAATTCAAAATAAATTTTAACCTTTATTGCTCTTTTCCCCTCCCCCTTCCGCACAGCACTACCCAACGCAACGCAATAACTTAGGAAATCTAAATAAATTCGTTAAAAATACTTAAAACGAGGACGGAAGCTAACTTCGGCAAGCCGAAGATTGCAGATTGCAGATTTTACGAATGAAAACTTGACTAGAATAGCAACATTAATTAATAAACAACAAAATATTTAATTTTTTAATTGAAAAAAATAAAATTTTAAAATTTTTCACCCTATTGTTTCCATGGGAGCTATAGGATAAAGACGCCCGATCGGCACGCGCCTTTACCCTAATGAAGCTTTGCATAAAATAATAAGATTTGGAAAGTTTCAAAAATTTTGGAAAAACGTTAAATTTTTACCGATTTCACCCTATTGTTTCTATGGGAGCTAAAAGATATAGACGTCCGATCGGCACGCGCTTTGACCCTGATCAAGGTATGCGTAAAATAATAAGATTTAGAAAGATTCTTGTCAATAGCTCTTACACTGAGCGAAACATCTTCATTTTGTGAAAGCTATATCAGATTGTCCCTATGGGAGCTATAGGATATAGACGTCCGATCGGTTCGGCTTTCAAACTTGATCTGCGTACACATGTTTTAGGACGACTGTAAAAGTTTCAAGGCGCTAGCTTTTAAACTGAGCTCGCAAACGGTATTGAAACAGACATACAAACGGACAGGGTTATATCGACTCCCCTATTGATCCTGATCAAGAATATATATACTTTATGGGGTCGGAAACGTCTCCTTCACTGCGTTACAAACTTCTGACCAAAATTATAATACCCTCTGCAAGGGTATAAAAATGTTAAAAACTTGAAAAATTAAACTTAAGCATTTGGGCCATAGAATAACGATAGAGCCAAAAATCATCTTGATCGGAGCAGCGGTTTTGATTTTTTAAATCGAAAATTTAATTTTAAATGTAGGCCCCCAAATTATGGGGGATATGGAAATTTCTTTTAGATTTCTAATTAGGCCCATTCAAGACCTAAAATTCTGCAAAATCCAAATTTTAAAATTCCAACCATTTTAGACGTTAACCTTAAGAACATCTAATGTTTTTTTGCTCAAAACATGGATGTTGGAGCTGTTTGCGGCCACTGGGGTGACATGTCGGACCTTAGTGGGCGCCTACGCCCCCAATGGAATGCTGTGCAAAAATTTGGCTGCTCTAGCTCTTACGGTTTGGACTGTGGTCGTATCCCCTTAAAAATAGGTCTTTCATTTTATAATCTTTAGAAATTGAGATGTTTCTAAAGATAAGGTAAGCAATTTGAGAAGGGGCTTGCAACGGCAGCCGGGAATTCCATCGGGACCAGGTGAATAGACGGGCTTGACTTCTTTGGAGATCAATTATTAGGGCGCTTTCGTTTAATGTGGGACAAAATATTAAGTTCGACATGGATACAGTCTAAGAATAAAACCGTGTACAGTGAGATGAAGGAGAATATGTCGTTTGAAAAAACTGAGCAAATATAGCAATCGTACCGTACTGTAGAACGGACGTGCTTTTGATAGCTCCGAATAAAATCAAGTTTTTACCTAGTATATTAGGCCGAAAAAATCTAATCGACGGTCTAATATTGGAACAATCTCCTGCTCTCACTGTGAGCATTGTGAATTGTGGATCGCCACTGACCGTGCAAAGATTTAATCGATTTAAAACAATTAATAATCACAAACAATCGCAGCTGATCTAAAGCTGGTGGGAGAGCGGGTCGCGAGCGTGGAGGCTGAGGTTGTCGTGATACGATCCGACAGGGATAAGGTGAACGAGCGTATCAACAACCTGGATCATAAGGTCTGCGAACTGTTCACATTGAAGGAGAGAGTTGGCGAGTTAAAAGCCAAACTATTTTCTTAGCAAATGGCATCTCAGGCATGCGAATTACGCATGCACGGAATACCATTTTGAGGGTGGAAACCTGAAAACACTTTACCACAAACTCTGTTTTTCGCTGCAGCTCACTCCGCCCCCAAAACACAAAGATCTTCAGTGGACCCGGTGGTCATTATAAAAATGGAAAATTACCATGAAAAAATCACGCTGTTACGCTGCATCGGACCTTACCGTCGTACGGTTTCGTAGTAGCTTTCGCTACTACTGGAGAGAGAGGGAAAGGGCAGTTGGAGTACGGAACTGCCCCGCGACGCTAACGGAGCTGCGCTATTCTGGTTGATTGCTTGTTATATATAACCCACTTGAAGCCCACAAATAAATAGTGAAATTATATCATATAACTTTCCAAGTGTTTGTATGACTAAAGGAGCCCCTTAATTCTATGACCACGAGCTGCCGGCAGGAGGGGACCCAACTTAACATGGTGGCCCATGAGGGTAAGTCTGCAAGCATTTGTGAATATATAAAAGCATAACTACGAAGGTTACCAGAAGGGCGCGGCGCAAGCTCAGTTAGTTCGTGCAGTGCAACTCCACGCGGTTCGACGAACCCAGATAAAACATACCGGATTATTGTAAGGCGCCGCATTAGATAATCGCTTATCTGCGCCTAGGCGGGACGTACCGTTTGTTTTCTCCGCTTTGGCTTTGTACTGGAATTTTGGGTAAGGAAAAGAAAAGGGTGTTGCGTGCGTGATAAGTGTCATAGCTGAGCGGCATTAGCTGGGATGGATTTATTTACGCTATTCAACATGGATCTGGAACCAGAAACTCCGCTGTCTTAAGATCAATTTATTAACCTCCAAGTTGACAGGCACAACGCCATGAAAAACATTTTGCAAAATTATAGAAAGGACGCGGCAAGTAGAAAAACGCAGGTATATTTTAAAAGACGTTTTCAGCAAATAGAGGAATTGCGGAGTGCGTTTTTGATCGCTCACGAGCAGGTTGTCAACATAGACGGCTATGCGGAATCAGCGCATGTATTAAGCATTTACATTCCGAGTTTGAAGAGCGGTACAAGAGCGGATCAAAAGAAGTTTGTGCCAGACCCCGACGGTGGCCGCAACTGTCGGACCGACGGCTGAGGTTCGCATGACGATGCCACAAATGACAGTTCCCAAATTCTCATGTGCGGCCGTGGACTGGCCAGGTTATTTTGATGCATTCAACAGCCTTGTATTCAACAATCCGTCGCATACCGGGATGCAAAAGCTGTATTTTCTTAAGGAATCGCTCCCGGTCGGACGCGATAACGACGTGCGCCAAATGCAGCTCACCGACTTAAACTTATCGGTAGCTTGGTCCCTGATGCTAAAGCGCTACAACAACACGCGCCTGGTTTTCGCTCATCACATGAACGCTGTTTTTTTGCTGCCGAAAATACAGAAGCAGTCGTCGGAAGCTCTTCGGACTATGCTCAGCACCGTCAACGTGTGTCTCGCCGCCTTCAAGCGCGTCAAGGCCTTAGAAGGGGAGGCACATCATTGGCTTGCGTACCACGCGGCTTCCAGGCTCCCAAAGGAAACACTCAGCGCATAGGAGCATCATCAAGGGAGTACGACGACCGTCCCGTCCTATGCCGATCTGGAGTCGTTTCTGAACTATCGGCTGGTGGTCATGGATGCGATCGAAAACCGAAGCTTGTCGAAAGACCTCAGTTCTGGGCTCGGGTCTTCAGATGCCATGCGCCGGGTTCAAGTTCTCACGACACGCGATAAGTCCGGACGCCAAGGCTTAAGGTGCCATCATTGCGACGGCGGTCACGTTCTACGCCGTTGTCCGACGTTTCTAGCTATGGAAGCGTGGACTCGTCACTCAGCTAAAGGGAGTGCGAACGCTGTACTCGGGTTGGTGTCCCAACTAATAATCGTAACTCAGCTAAAGGGAGTGCGAGGGAGATAGATATATAAATTTTGATTGCGTATAACTTTTTAATGAATGGTCCGATTTGAAAAATGTCTTCTACATTTCGATAGGTACAAATATACACAAAAAAATTGCATTTATACTTCTCGAAAATCTTTAAAGATGTGGGCGCAGGACCCACTTTAAAATCGTTAGTGGGCGATGGTGGGCGTTAGAGGGGGCGCTCGGCTTAAATAAACTTGCGCTGCGTAGGAAGCCAAAGAATATGAGTGGGAAATCTCAACCTTCTAGCTTTTATAGTTTCCGAGATCTCAGCGTTCATACGGACAGACAGACGGACTGGCGGACATGGCTATATCGACTCGGCTAGTGACACTAAGCTAGAATAAATATACTTTATAGGGTCGGAAATGCTTCCTTCTAGCGGTTACATACTTTTGCACGAATACAATATACTCTTTTACTCTACGAGTAACGGGTATAATGAATCAAATAAAAACACCTCTTAACGAGGTAAAAAACTAGTGACGATCGCACCTTCAACATACAAAAGTTCTGATATCAACATTTGTGACGAAAAATTATTACACTCGTCATTAAATAGACTTTCTAATATTTTCTCATTCGGCCCGCCCTAGCAAACTATTCCAGCCTTTTTCCCTTTACAGGCATTTACTATTGCAGCGTGCCGAATGAGAAAATATTAGAAAGTCTATTTAATGACGAGTGTAATAATTTTTCGTCACAAATGTTGATATCAGAACTTTTGTATGTTGAAGGTGCGATCGTCACTAGTTTTTTACCTCGTTAAGAGGTGTTTTTATTTGATATCAGAAGTTTTTGTTTGTTTACATTTGCTCTCATAGGAGCTAATATATACATACATTTAAATTTAAATTGGTCAATCATAATTTGTAAGCCATTGTATTTAAACAAATTAAGTTAAAAAGGCTTTTAAGTATTTCAAAATACCTTTTAAACGATGTATAGCACATGTCGGTACCTTTAAGTAAGTAAGTTCTACACTACTTACAAACTAACGAAATATAGCTATTTTTAGCTTTTTCCCGCTAAAGTAGCGGCTTTTTCCAAAAGTCGTAGAACAAAAGATTCCTATATGGAACTCTTAAGTGCAAATTTACTGATTCCATGACCCTAAAACACAGTTCGGATACCCTCCCACAAAATTCAATACTCAGGGAGCGTTAATTGTTCGAGCTGGCAAAAGTGGCTATTTTATAAAAATAACTTTTAAACGTGACTTTTTACAGTAATGTGTTATATACCAAAATTTAAGGAATCTCAAGGGCTATACAGTTTAAGGTTTTAAAGAAAATCGTTAGAGCCGTTTTTGAAAAAAATAAAAAAAAGCTAAAAAAAACTTTTAAAAAATTGTCTTTTGTTCATATTTTTTTAACTATTACATTTACACAAATTGCATATAATAGGCACTTATAGCATTTAAAACCCCCTTTCAAACGAGATGCAGCACAAGCCTGTAGCTTTAGTAGTATAGAAGTTACAGCTTTCCGAATTTTAGCCACTTATAGCTGTTTTCCCGCTAAACTAGCGAGTTTTTCCAAAAGTGGTAGAACAAAAGTTTTTTATATCGATGTGATGAACGTCATATCAAATTTTTAAAACTTACAAAACATGTTTTGGACAAACTGACAAACTGACAAACAGAATTAAATTTTCATTTTGGGAAGACGAGGAAAATCTTATTTTAGCTATAACTTTTGGACGGAGCGTCGGATTTTGACAAATGACCCCTCATTCGACGGGTATTTTCAAAAGGAATACAACTAAAACATTGCGAGGGGGCATTTATCCCCACCGTCCCCAACAGCTCCAAATTTCGAAATTTTCACTTTTTCACTTTCACCGCTCTCTCTCCCAAGCCAATTGATTTTCTTAGAGTCTTGGTATGCAATCCTGTTAGTTTTTGCAATACCTTTCGATAGGTGTATCATTCATTATGATCGGACCATCACAGTAGATTTTCATTTCTTCGTGTATATATAGTAGTCGCCTTCGCACATACTCCTGGTGCGCTTCGTCACTACATGGACTGCCGTCCATAGTGATTTTGACTTTCCAGATTGCACGACGAAAAGGACCTTGCTGGCCGCTATCGCGCGTCTTTTCGATCCGATAGGTCTGATAGCTCCGGTGATCATAAGTGGAAAGCTCATTTTAAAGGAGGTGACTTCGGTCAAGGTGGCGCACAGCGAGAGAGTGCAGGTGTCATTGGACTGGGACTCACCGCTGCCAGCAGCGATTCTGGAGAGTTGGCGAGCGTTTCGCTCCGACCTCCCAGGAATCGAGGACATCGCCGTCAGTCGGTGGACTAATTACGATCCGGCCTCCGTAGCCGGTGTGCAGCTGCATGCGTTCTGAGACGGGTCGTCGTCGTCTTATGCAGCACCTTGCCTAACTTTGGTGGGCTTTGGGAAGCCAACGTCGAGTCGGTCAAGCACCATCTCAGGCGCGTGATCGCGGATCGAAGGCTTACCTACGAGGAGATGACCACGGTGTTAGTCAGCATAGAAGCGTGCCTTAACTCAAGATGTGCTCACTCCGGTCCATTTCTCAATCGGCGACTCTATGTTTGCGCCAACAGAATACCGACCAGCCCCTTCCAAGTTTAGGGAACAGTTTCTGCTTCAGCAATTAATGCTGCGCCATTTTGGGACGGCTAGAGTAGGGACTGGCTTAGCCATTTGCAGCAGCGTCCAAAATGGTCCCAAAGCTTGGAAAACTTAAAGTTGGACGAGCTCGTACGCGTCAAGGACGATAGATTCACCCCAGCGCAGTGACTGCTCGGAAGGATTATCGAGCTTCACCCGGGTCAGGATGGCTTGGTTCGCGTGGTGACGTTAAAAACCCAGGAAAACCCACAGCTGAAGCGTTCGGTGTCGAAAATCTGTCGTTTGCCGATACTTTGGCTCCAAAAAACTTTTTTTCTATAAAAACTGGTTGGATGGATTTAATTCAAACCTTTTGTATTTATTTAGTGTCATTTAATTAACATCCACTAATTTTTAAACCCGATACTATCTGCTAATATATCAGTGGCAAAGCGATTGCTGAAACACTATTAAAAAAAGGTGCTTTGCGGTGTTCACTGTACCGCTAAAAATGATCGGATTTCCATTTTGTTTTTACATTTCGCTTAAGAATTAAAAAAAACCCGCCCCCTATGAATCCCTTTTTTTTAATTTGTTATTTACCCCTTCCTTAATTAATGTTCTGCGTGAAATATATGTTGAATATACAGATGTTATTATTACTGGCGACTTTAATAGCAATATCTTAAGGGAAAAACATCTGCTTGATAGTTTCGAATTATAGATTCTTCTTGACTTAACTGCTTGACTTCAGTTAATTTATACACTCCTACACATTTTACCAACACCTGTGATACTCTTCTTGACCTATTTTTTGTTAATGTCCCTAGTCGGAAGAAGAAGAAAGGCGAGAAAGAAGGCGATCAGTGTGATCGCTATTCTCGGTCTCTCGGTGAGGTGCGTCAAGGCATCACAGGTGGTGAGCTCATGCTCACTCGTCCAAACTGAGGCTGGGGGTGTGCTACGTACCCGTTGCATCCAAGGATGAAACTCGTCGTTGATGTTGGGGTGGTCCAAGGCAGGCAAAGGGTCTGTGGGGCTGTTGGGATTGGTGGCCAACCTCCGCCCCGAGAGGCTGGCGGCATTTAGTTTCCCGCTTGGTTAGCAGGAGGTGGGGATGACTCTGGACTAGCACGCCTATTCCCGCGTGGTCCTCGGCCACCGCTTCTTGGCGCTGACGGTTGGGTTTCAGCAGTCATGGCCGTGACGTTCATCACGTCAATCGGCACTTGGTAAGCTGTCTCTCGAATCCCATCAATAAACCGCTGCACCATGATGTTGTTGTAGGTCAGCTCAGGCAGCTCGCCAAAAACTGCTCGACCAAGGCGTTCTAGTTCCAAAGCGAAGTCATCGAGTGTCTCCATTGGGCCCTGCATACGGTTATTTAAGATGTGGTAACCGGTATGAGTCCCTACTGTGAAGTGTTCACGCATAGCCGTCTTGATCGCCTCATAGGAACGGAGGGTGGACTCCGGAAGGGTGCCGTGAATGCGTTGGGAGCGCCCGCGCAGGCTGGTGTACAGCTTTCGGCATCTCTTTCTCTCCGACCAGTGATACTCCTCTGCCATATCGTCCACCAGACGTTGAAACTCAGCTCAAGGCCTTGTGCCGTCGAGTATAGGGGGTATCTCTGTATCGGGCAACTCCAAAAAGTCCCAATATCGAGAAGAAATGACTGATTGCGATGCTCTTGTTGACAACCCATCGGCTGCAACGCCGGCTGTAGGAGGCTGCGGGTCGTATGAGCGACCAACAGGTGCCGCCGGGGGTTCTAGCGGCCAATTGCGGCGCGGTGCATCCTCCGCTGATGGTGCAACTAGGCGCGGCGTGCTAGAAAAGAGCATTGACTCTCCCACTGGCACGGCGGGTGCAAAGGTATGCGCAGCGTTGACCGGTCCTTTTGCTACACTTTGCAAGCCATCAAACATGGTCCTCTCGAAGCTCGCCCACATCTGCTCAAACTTTTGCTCGAACTTTCGTTCTAGAGACTTGTCAATTCCGCTTACTTTGTCTTCCAGCTTTTGCATGAAAGACTGAATTTGTTGCTGTTGTGCGGCCTCTCCCATATTTCCATCGGATGAGGGCTGGCATTGGCGAACTGATTTTTTAGGCATTTTCTTTGGGTCTGGGTTTTCGCAAACCCACAGAACCCCACACCTGACACCAATGTAACGAAACTTGGTCGCCCGTAGGGGTTTCCAAATTCGCCACTGTTAGCCGAGCGGATACTTTTTAAGTAGGTGGGGATTAATCCACGTTACGAGAACGTCAGTCAACAAACAACGCAGTAGTTCTTAAGGGTTATTTTTAAGTTTTTATTAGCCGCTTAATTAGTCACGCTTGCAGTATGGCAGACAACCGGAAGAAGAAGAAAGGCGAGAAAGAAGGCGATCAGGGTGATCGCTATTCTCCCAAAAGTTTTTGACCGGCTTTTTACAGGTCCTAGGGTGACCAGTCGTGCAGGGTTGCCACTTTGGCAAGTACTGTGGCGCTTTCGTTACAATATAATAATTGAGATTGGACGTCCATATATATGTCTCCCAATATCGAGCATCAATTAAACATTTTTAATGGCAACATTGATTACCTTTACCATTCATGCTCATGAGGTCGTATCTGACAGGTAGACAACAAGCAGTTGTATCTGGGACTTATTGTTCTAGCTTTGTTTCGGTGTCTAGAGGCGTTCCCCGAGGATCTGTGCTAGGGCCTTTATTGTTTTCCATCTATGTTAATGATTTACCCAAAGTTCTGTCCCCTTGTGATGTCCATCTATACGCTGATGATGTGCAGTTCTATGTTAGTAAGCCTCTATGTCAAGTCAATGAATGTATTAGTATGTGTAATACCCTGCTTTTCAAAATTAATACCTGGGACACTGAAAACGGACTATGTATGCCCATAAAAAACACAAATGCGTAATTATCTACAAAAAACCCTTCGATACATCGCAACTCCCGAATTTAATAATTGGAAATAGCCCTATTAAATACGAAGATTCAGCAGGAAACCTGGGTATTACCTTTAACAACACGTTAACATGGAGCAAACATATCTCCAGAGCAACTGGGCGAACATATGGACTTCTGAGACAGCTTTATACTTCTCAGTCGTTCTTGCCAACCCAACTTCGAATGCTAGTGACCAAAACAATCTTGGTACTCAAAAATTAACTTTAGCTTGTAATTCGATCGTCCGTTACGTGTTTAATCTTCGTCGCACTGACCACACTTCTCACATACTTTCAAATTAAATTTTTACTATTTTTATACCCTTGCAGAGGGTATTATAATTTGAGTCAGATGTTTGCAACGCACTGAAGGAGACGTTTCCGACCACATAAAGTATATATATTCTTGATCAGCATCTAGCCATGTCCGTCTATCCGTCTGTCCTTCTGTCCGACTGTCCGTTTCTATGCGAACTAGTCTCTCAGTTTTGAAGCTATCGCGATGAAACCTTCCCAAAAATCTTCTTTCTATAGCAGGTAGTACATATATCGGTACAAACTTTGCAGAAAGTAGGCGTTTTGATTTTTGACAATGTAAAAACAACATTTTAAGGAGGCATATCTGCAAGGGTATATAAACTTAGGCTGGCCGAAGGATATAAACAAATAAATAAAATTAGCATCATTCATATTATGACATGAGTAGAGATCGGACCAATCAAAGGCAGATAAAAAGGAGTTTAGCTTACGAAAGTCGGCCTTGCGAAAACAAAGTAGTCGCTTAATAGACTTTTCTGATTTTGCATCGATCACAGTACCTGTGTCGATTGAAACCTCAAACGCCGGAAAATACCGCCGCCAAATTTTGGATTTAGGCACCATATTAAATTTGTTTTCGATAGAAACGATCTATCGAAAATATGCATTTTTATGCAAAGGAATATGCCAGATATGTCGATAATATGCAAGATATATCGACAATTTGAAAAATATGTCGTATATGTTTTTTATGCCTTATAGGCACTAACATTTCGAGCTTTGTGGTTAAATATAGTAAGTGTCTTTCTGTAGTTCTCAGGGAACTACTACACATAAAGAAAGCTTAATTTGGGCCACTATATCTTAAAGAAATGGGTCACGAAAATTATAAGTTCCATTTTCACTGAACTGCTGCTTGATTCTATTTCTTAATGAGTAGGACCAACAAATATATTATTTGTATTACCGCCACACCATAAGTGAATTCACAGGATTGGATCCGCTCCTCCTGTGGATTTTCTTACGGTGTAGTTTAGAATATGTTTAATGGAAAAGTGTGAAAAAACGTGACGCAGATTTAGTGTTTTGAGGTTATTACAATAGGTAATGAGGAAAATATACATAATTGTAGTATTGATTACAGTATGCGTTTTCGTATTTTTTTAGCATTTGTATTAAAAACAAGATATAAAACTTTGATTGGGCATAATTTTTTAACGAATGGTCCTATTAAAAAAATTCTTCTACATTTTGATAGGTATAAATAAACGCAACAAAATTGCATTGCATTATTTCTCCAAAATCTTAAAAAATCGTTTGTGGGCGAATGTGGTCGTTAGGCAAAAATAAACTTGCGCTGCGTTGGAACCCACCGGGAAAATTCCTTTGGAAAATAACATATTTTCAAGAGGTTTCTCCATAGAAGCGGAAGGGACAAAACCTCATTCACCCCTTACATTTCTTCCATCTCTGGTTTCAAAATACACGGGGGTGACACAAAAAGTAAGGGGAAAATGAGGTTTCTATCTGGATCTCTGGCAGAAGAATGCAGGACAAAATCCACTGGTTTTTCGACTTCCCGCATTATAGATTTTCCACACGTACCAAGTTATGGTTTTCCACCACTTGCAATGTCTGCTTTTCCGCACCCTTTCAGCTTTGGTTTTTCCAGACCCTCGCAGTTTTGGTTTTGCACTGCTTTGCAGTATTTGATTTTCCACAATAAAAATCTTTTTTTTTTTGTGTATTTATTAATAATATTTACAATCGAAGCATTGGAATTAAAAATGTTTAATGCCTGAAGCATTCCCGGGTTTTGCTTGGCCGAATGCAGTTCTTAGGTATCCATGTCTTGTCTGTCTTCTGAAAATATCAAAAATAATTAAGATATGAATGTAAGACCAGGAATAATAAAAAGAGTAATTACCAATATTACGTCTCCGCACAAAATTAAAGGATATGGTTTGCCATGGCCGATCATTTACCCTCTGTTCAGCTGTTTTATGTCGGGTATCTATATCAAAAACTATGAGAAGAAAAAATTAAATATGACAAACGCAGGCGCAACACTTCTGGTCCCAAGAAGTCTCAGTCGGCCTGGCTGAAATAAATGAGATATTTAGATTAAGTTAAACAACTAAGTTAGTACTGAAGTACTATTTATACAACCATTTAATGAACACCTCACACCATTTAGCACTGGTAAAGATTAAAAACATTTCAAGTGTCACTGAAATGCAGAATTTGTGTTGAAGATATCTGTGATACTAACCTTTGTAACGCTGAAATAAAGATTATAAAAAGACAAAATTTATTTTATCACTCACCTTTTTATTGTTTTTTAGATTAAAATTAACTATTTTCACTTTTTTTCACTTTTTCCAACAAAAATTTAAAAATGATGTGACCCTGCATTATATTCTTGATAATACCAAAAGAAATACCAGATACATTTGGTGTAAATTTCGTTGTAAAGTTCGGTCACACTTTGGCGCCGAATTAGTATTTCGTTTAAACAATACTTTTAAGGGACCGTAATCATTAAAAGTTACGTATATTATAAGTATATTATTATTTTTCGTGTTATTAATACTACCAACACGAATTTTTATTTTTTAACAACACTTAAAAATGGCTTAGGCCACGATCTGACGATCAAATTATTTTATTTCACAGAAAATATTTAAAAATGTATAAAACAATAATAGTTTTCTTTGTAATTTAATGGCAATCCTTGATAAATGTGATCAAATATTTTAATCGTCTTACCGTGGCTTTTCTTTATAATTTTTTTTTGAGTCCCACATTCATTCTTATTATTATTTGTAAACATTTTGAGTAAAATAAATTAAAATCATCAATAAATATTATGATTATAGACATTTTGATTATAATTATTTAAATTAATTTATTTGATTAAAAATTAATAATATTTTTCTACGAATTTTAAAATTACTAAAAATTTAAGATAAATGTGAGAACAAGATTTTTGGTTTTGGTGTAAATCATAGTGTTTTTTAATATTATAAGTTGGTGATTTTTTTTGTTAAAAGAATTATAATCGTAGTGCCATAGAATTCACACAGCGCATAAGTGGCCTGATAGCGATGCTACTCAGAAACCCACCCCCATTTAACGCTCAGAAATTATCTATCCCTACACCGCCGCCTGCAAAAAGGAACAGGATTTCAAGAACACAAAAACCAACTTCTCACATTCCCGCTGGGAAGCCCAAGAATATGTGTGGGTAATCCCAACATTCTAGCTTTTGTAGTTTCCTATATCTCAGCGTTCATACACAGACAGACGGACATGGCTAGATCGACTCGGCTAGAGATTCTGATCAAGAACATATATACTTTATGGGGTCGGAAACGCTTCCTTCTAGCTGTTACATACCTTTGCACAAATACAATATACCTTTTTACACTACGAGTAACGGGTATACAAATATCGGTAATGTTTGCTAGCAATTAGTCACCTGCTGTGCTTTTTTTTAATAAGTCCTATCTTCTTTATAGCCTCTTCCCATTAAGTCCATCCCTCCACTCGTTTTCCAATATCAACATCACCATCCGATTTGGGCAGTAATTGCACATCTTAACATACACGAGGGGGATTTAAATAAACTTTTAAAAATAATTTTAAAAAAAGCCGAAAACTTGTTAATATAAGACTTTTTGTCCTTATTAATGGGTTATGTATTAAAAAAGTATCCAAATTGCTCAACTTAGGTCCTTTCTCCAAAATGGACGCGTTGCTTTTGCATCCATTTACCGTTTAACGCGCCTCAAATCCCATACAAACTTGTACACACAAAAAAATTTGCTTGGTATAATTGACCAATGAAGATAGATCAGTAACTATAAAAAATGGTAGTTTAACAATAAAAATAGTCGTCCATGTTTTTGTTTTTGCTTTGCGTACTATTAAATAGTTAAACTACTATTAAAATACTTACGTTTACGGGATGTGTGTATTTTGTTTTTGTACCTTGAAACTATTTTTAATAGTGGTTTAACTATGAACAATAGTTACCATACGTTACTTCTTTAGTATAAAAGTATGCAACAGTAATTTTACAAATCTTCTGCGATGCCTTATTTATAATTCCCAACTGGGTCTAGCCCTTCATGAGCCAAGCCCAAGTCAGATTCTGAGTCATTAAGACTTATTTTCTGTCTTAAGTCTTTAAAATACTTCCACAATAGCTAGAAGTCAAGTGCCTCAAGTCAAGTATCCTACACCTCATAAAGGTGCGGAACTACAATTTATGGTTTGGGCACATTCTACCCTTTTTTACAGTTGCTTAACTATTTTTATTGTAAGCCTTACGTTAACGAATTACGTAAGAGTAACAATTTACTTAGTAGACTTGACAATTTTTATGTTTGGGACCTGTTTGACAATTATTACAGTTGATTTTACCAAGTTTTTTTTTTGTGTGTAGGCGCATAGTGACATTTGTGGTATTTTTCAGCAGTTTTAAACAGGCATGATCATTTTTCTGGACCTGAAACTGATATAAGGATTATAAGAAGCGGGAAAAATTAAAACCATTTATTGTTGATATTGATTTAACTTTATTGCGTGTAGTTTTGGTACTTTATATGCCAAATGATCTGGCAATAGTTCAGTATTCCGAGGATGGCCCAAGAGCATAAGGGGCAGTATTAATACACTTATTCAATGGATTGGAATGGATCGGATTCGATCTATTGGTCGTTGCAGCGCAGGCACATGCTCTTTTTTCCCCGGCTCCATAATCTTCACGCTATCATCTTAATCCTGTGCGCCAGCTATTCGTCCATCTAGGCGACCTTCTGATTGCACTTTGAACCTAACGAATTTATTAAATACTTCCTGCCAAATAGCTAAAATTACTGTAGGTCGCCGACCTTTGATTTTTCAAGAATATTTTTGTTCATTTGGCCTAAAAACGCCTAAAACAGCTATGTTTTAAATATCAAAGATTTCTTTCTCTGGAAATTTAAAATACTTTTCGCTTTATACCTTAAATAACAAGAAAGGAAGCTACCTTCGGCCAGCCGAAGCTTATATACCCTTGTAGATAAAAGAATGAAATGAATGAAGAATAACATCCTACTTTTGGAAATGTCATTTTTTGTCTAATTCTGAAAGTCGTATAAAATTTTTTAAAAATCGGACGACTATATCATATAGCTGCCATAGGAACGATGGGAAAATTAATGGGAATATAATAGGAAATAAATTATTGCTTCGTTGATTTTTATTGTATTCTCTTCTACTCTAGGATATAACTCTTTTCAAATATTTTCGAATTTCGATTTAAATTTTATCAAAATCGAACTACTATATCATATTGCTGCCATTGAAACGAACGCAAAATTAATGAGGAATAATAGGAAAAATAACATTTTTGCGATTTGTAAATTAATAGGAATTATCTGCAAGAGTAAATAAGCTTCGGCTGGCCGAAGCTAGCTTCCTTTCTTATTTAAATTTTGTTTTTAAGTAGTCAAGAATCAAAACGGCTACTTCCTACAAAGTTACAATGAATTTTCTTATATTTGTTTGAATTTTCCTATGGGAGCCTTAAGATATAGTGGTCCGATCCGGCTCTCTCCGACATATGTACTACCTGCAATAGAAAGAAGACTTTCGGGAAAGTTTCATCGCGATAGCTTTAAAACTGAGAGACTAGTTCGCAAAACGGACAGACGGACAGACGGACAGACAGACATGGCTAGATAGACTCGGCTATTGGTGCCGATCAAAAATATATATACTTTATGTGATCGGAAACGTCTCCTTCACTGCGTTGCAAACATCTGACTGAAATTATAATACCCTCTACAAGGGTATAAAAAGAAAGCGTCGATCTTTTAAAAAGAATTTTCAGACCCTGTTAAAACTAACTCTGGCTTCCCATACGGTTTTAACCGAACTTTAAAATTAACGAACGGACGAAAAACGGCCCTAAGTATAGCAATTTATTCTCTTGACTGCAACTTTATTAAGCCGTCCATTTTAAAAAATTCTGGATCTGGGTTTAAGCTTCCCTAAAAGTTTCCTGATGAATTTTCAAAGGTGGCAACTATAGGGTTAAACAAACATTTAACATTTTTTTTTAAGTTGTTTTTGGGAAACTGCGGATTAAGAGCTTGCCAACATTAAACAATTAAATAATTTAACAGTTAACGAAATCCCCTAAGTGTAAAAAGGCTTTTAGTCTCATATTTAAATGTTGTATATGGTGAACGTACCCAAATATGTAATTGGTTCATAAATCGATAACACTGCAATAAATGTTTTTTTACCACAAATTGTCTGTTGGGCTATTTCTGATGAATACAACTTTATTGTGAGTCATTTTTGTGTGAAAGAAGCGTTTTAAGAAATTATTTCGTAAGTATTTCCCCTAATGTATTTAAATCTTTTATAATTAAAATTCAAAATCAATCTATTTCATCACATATTTGTTGAATCTTGTATGTGAACGTGAACGTATGATTAAAACAACGACACATTACAAATATATTTTTTATTGTAAAAATATCCGACTTCTGTAACTCTTAGATGTTCAATAATATTAATCAAATAAAAACATCTATTAACTAATTAAGAAAATAGTGACGATCGCACCATCAACATAATTGTAAACCATCTAATATTAAGTTTTGTGACGAAAAATTATTATAACACAAGATATGTACATACGATACACTAACATTTTCTCAAGCCCTAGCAAACTATTCTAGCCTTCTCCCCTTCACAGGCATTTGCTATCGCAGTGTGCCGAATAAGATAATTTTAGAAAGTGTATTTAATCACAAATGTTGAGGTCAGAATTTTTGTATGTTAATGGTTTTTATGGCCGTTTTCTGGTCCGTTTGTTAAATTTAAAGTAGGGTTAAAACCTTGAAATAGTATGGGAAATCATTGTTTTAACCCTACTTTAACTTACAAACGAGAAATCGGCCCTCCCCTTTTTTTACCTCGTTAATATTTGTTTTTCTTTGAAATCAAAGTATTTTCTTTATTATACTACATAAGTGGTGCCAGCAGAGGCAGCGCGCAGGGCTCACGGGATAGGCAATTTCTCTGCCGATACTCTGCCCGCGCGTTGCAGCGTTTCGACGCACACGTACATTGTCAAGCTGAAAAACGTCACGCACACAGTCAAAATCGTGCATGCTCGCACTCACACAAAAGCAATGCGTTCTTTCATTGTATGTGTGCTGCTTCTGCCAGAAGGTGATCCACTGTACATACAGTTGCGAAAAAATAATAGCACCACTTCGTCACAGGTTCTTAATATTAAAGAAATATGTGGAAAACGGGGATTTTTATATAAGAAGTTTTTTATTATCTTGATTAGTATTCCACCTATTTGAAAAAATTGATACGGATATCGAAAGTATTGTCTACAAATAGTTTTTTCAGATTTAAAGAAAAAAAGTCAAAAAATGGCCGAAAAAAATAATAGCACCACTTCCGTTTTCTTTAAATAAAACGTTATGATGCGCTAATATTCTTGTGTATAAAGGATATATTTTATGAGATTTGACTAAAACTAACTTCTCCTGATATCCAGACATCAAATTGATTACCATTTGGCAATACAACGACATGTGGAAAATTTTCCAAGTCGGAAAAGAAAAATATTCAAAAAAGAAACATATTGGATGGAAGACGGTCATTAAAACCGGTTGGATTCGTTAGGTTTTGGATCATCTTCATTAAGAATGGCATAAACTTTGAAGGATGACACAGAAAAACCGAGTCCTGGCCCATTTCTCCTTAAAAAATGTTATATCACAAAGCACAAAGAATCTTATCAGGGCCAAAACTAAACTAAAACACGTGCTTAAAATAATAGCGAATATTTAAATAGTTGGATAATGTTTCAATAAACAAATTTATAAAACATGCACATAAAAAAAAAATCCTATCCGAAATGCGAAACACATTTACAAGGGCATAGGGCTCGTCAAAAAAAAACTTACAAATGAATGCCCGCAAACTTATGAGAATGTGTGAAGGCAAAGTTAAATTGGGTAAGAAGAAATCCTTTTTATAAGTCATGTGTCTTCTAAACACCTAAATTTACCAAAAACATGGTACCAAAACATCCATTTATTGAGCATGGACCTAGTATTAACATAGGCCTGTTTTTCCTTCTTGAAGTAAGATCAATACGGATGAATACATCGTTCATGAATCATCCTATGATGTAAATAGTAATACGGTAGTAATTCGTAGCTTAAACTGAATACAAAATACTTCTTAAATGAATCTTTGACCAATAAAATCCGGCCAGGATCACGGTCAGGATAGCAAAGAAAGAGTTCGAAAGTACTCAGTCAGCAATATACAGTGATTTGTGTACTCGCTTGACCATAACACAACCAAAAATCTTCGAGTTTTTTTTTTAAAGACAGTTTATACAGTTAATATAAAAAGTCTTAAATCATTTCCGAATAAATTTGAAAATAAATCATGACTTTTGGGCCCCAATTCCTTTATAGGTAGGGTCCTGACTTGTTTAATCGATAGTAAGTCATTATATCCAAAAATCGCAAAAGATATTTACACTTTAAACTTACATTTACTTGTTAGCTACCGCCAACTAAAGATTAAGTTACCCATTTGTCATTTTTCTACCTTTTATTCTATTTTTAGAGAAGTGGTGCTATTATTTTTTTCGTACGTTTTTCCAGTTTTGCATAGATTTTCCTAAATAAGTCCAGAAACCTTTTATAAAGCTAACATTTTTTTTCATATTCAAATTTTGTTTAGTCTTACTATTTAAAACCCCTTTTGAAAAGTTAAAAAAGTTAAAAATGTGAGTAGAGTGACTAGTTAAAATTTTTTTGGGTTAGTGGTGCTATTATTTTTTTCACAGCTGTACATATGGATGTAGTACAGTGGATCACATTCTGTTTTTTTTTTTAACTTCAAACGGGAATAAAAGGTTTGAGACCATGTATAAAAAATAATATTGCGGATATAAAGCTTATTATATTCCCTTTTTATCGATTTATATATATTACGATTTTTTTTAATTTTAAGAAGAGACATGCATGAACAAAAAGAATCTGAATATTTATGCCACTTTAATATTCGGTTTTTCCTATTTGTACTAAAAATCAAAACTGATATTCAGGAAATAAACTTAATTTGACACGTCACGTCACGAAAATCTTCTTCTCTATCAACACGAACGAACGTTCTCGTTGTACTCTCAGCGCGCTTAGAGCGAAGAGAGGAAAGAAGGGAGAAATGTATATATATTTATATTTTATATATATTTGTATATTTATTTTTTTATATGCATTTGGGGAGGGGGGGGGGGGGTGGCCACAATATTATTACCCTAGTGCATTTTTTTTTGTATGAAGAATTGATTACATGGGTGGGGGTGGGGGGTGGGCAAAAATTGCCGAAATTGTGATTACGTAATATATGGACAGGCCCTAATGTTAGTTTGTGATACGTTTTTGCTCTCCACAATTGTTCCAAACACAAATTTGTTTAGCACTAACAACTTTTTTGATGCGACCTTTTTCCCAAGCCACATGGAAATAGGTATGCGCTTACAGACTGACAACTCACCTATGAAATGCAACAAACCTAAGAGTTGTACACAATTGGTGATCATTGTGGAAATTTTCTCACCAAAAGGTCTGACACTTAACTCAAATACAACAAGAAAGGAAGTTAACTTCGGCCAGCCGAAGTTTATATACCCTTGCAGGTATGCCTACCTAAAATGTTGTTTTTACATTGCCAAAAATCAAAAAGCCTACTTTCTATACAGTTTTTTCTATTATTTTGTTAATTATTCCTATGGCAGCCATAAGATATAGTGGTCCGATCCGGCTCGTTCCGACATATGTACTACCTGCAATAGGTAGAAGACTTTTGGGAAAGTTTCATCGAGATAGCTTTAAAACTGAGGGACTAGTTCGCATAGAAACGGACAGACCCTTGCCATGTCCGTCTGGCCGTCTGTCTGTCCGTTTCTACGCAAACTGGTCTCTCAGTTTTGAAGCTATCGGATTGAAACTTTCCCAAAAGTCTTCTTTCTATTGCAGGTAGTATATAAGTCGGAACCGGCAGGATCGGACAACTATATCTTATAGCTCCCATAGGAAAGATCGGGAAAAAAACTTTTAAAAAAAATTCTAGTTTTGGTGTTTTTTGAAATATTATGTTATGTTGTGTTATTTTTTAAATATTTATGAATTTCGAATAAACTTTAGACCATGGAACTGTCGATAAATTAAATGCAAATTAATAGGAAAAAAATTATTGCTTCGTTGGTTTTTATTGTATTGTCTTCTACTCTAGGATATGACCAATTTGACATTTTATTTGATTGCGTATGAAAAATGTCTTCTACATTTCGATAGGTATAAATATACACAACAAAACTGCATTTATACTTCTCGGAAATCTTTAAAGGTGTGGGCGCCAAACACATTTTAAAATCGGTATTCGGCCGATTGTGGGCGTTAGAGGGGGCGTGGCGCTCGGCTGAAATAAACTTGCGCGGCGTAGGAAGCCCAAGAATTTGTGTGGGAAATCTCAACCTTCTAGCTTTTGTAGTTTCCGAGATCTCAGCGTTCATACAGACAGACAGACGGACATGGCTATATCGACTCGGCTAGTGATCCTGATCAAGAATATACACTACTGGTCAAAAGAATAAGTACACACGTTACACCCTCACTTGCTAAGAGATATCTCTATAGTTATTGAGGCCAGACCTCCCAAACCTTTTTATTTAGGAAAGGTTATTCTGTTCTGCAATATTTAAATAAACAATGGATACAGTAAAACCTGTCTAATCCATATTAGCCCTACATTTGTGCGATAGGTCGGTTTTGGTGTGGTTAAAATAATAAGTACACTTGTGTTACTTATAAATTTTAAAATATTAAATCTAGAATGGGGCTACGGTTAGTATTTTATCTTAAGTTAGGATCATGTTTATAAGAAGTCTGGGCCAATTGGACGATCAAAAAAGTTTCCAAGCCTGGATTTGGTTATTTCAAAGTCATCATCCATGCTAAAATCTGATTTGCAGCTTAAAAGGAACACTTAACACTTAAGTATGGCTTGTGATTCCCTAAAATTTCCTTAAAAATACTACTCTGAATAAATAAAATCGATTTGGAAAAAAATGAGTACTTACACCGTAAAAAATAAGGAAAAAGGGGAAATAAATAAGAAAAAACCAAAGTTACATGCGGTTTTAATTTTAAAAAAAATAGTTAAATTTTAAATTCTTAATTTTTTTTTTTTTATTTTGATAGTAGATAAAACGACTAAAAAAATGAGATATGTTTCATTAAGATCGGTAAACAACTTAAACCGTACTACATGAATCGCACAACGCTAGATATCTATACATAAATACAAATTCCCCGTCCATACAAGTTTGTATGAAATTCGTTTTTAACGATATGGGCGGTTCTTTTACAAACCGAACACCTTTTATTGGCTCACATTTTTGATTTGCCTGAAACTTTTTTTACACGTACTATTCGGAAAATAAGTAAACACGTGTATCAGGATTTGACCGAAAAAAAATTATTTTCCTAGTTAGAATTTTTTTAAGTGTGCCAAAAATTGTCAAATTTGAAAAAGTACCCTCTTATTGAAAATCTGTATCTCCGGTTATATGAATCCAATTGACTTCATGTCTTTTGCATTAATTCCTCTAAAACCTCTCCTTTCAAAATAAAATTTCTTAAAAAAATTTTTTTTTTAATTTCTTAAAAATAAAAACAAATTAAGATTTAAAAAAATTTTTTAACTATTGCCCCCACAAAAAAAAAATTTTTTTTTATTTTAATACTTGCGCCATATTGTTAGTTACAATCGGTTTTTGTAAAAAGTTGGAGCCACTTTTAGTTTTTAAAATATCGAATTTGTTTTAGCAAGGCCTCGGCTTTTTTCTATGAAAAAACGTCGCAGCAAGTAGATCTACTCTCTCACTCTTATCGGATCCTAATGGAATTTATGTTTTCTCATTGTTTACTAGTCCTTTAACAATTTTTAATGATTAAAAGTTAAGTTTTAAGTTTTTTGACAATTTCTGAATGACAAAAAGTAAAAAGTCATTTTTTAATCAATTAAAAACTTACAACTATTTATTTAACCGTCTATTTAATAAACAATAATTTTAAATTTATTTTATTTATTATTTTTTTATATTATGTAATTTATTAAACATTTTTAAATATTTTTTTTCAAGTTTTTAAAAAAATTTATTTAATAAAAATAAAAAATTATAAAATTTAATTAATTTTTTTTTTTAAATTTAAAAATAAATATTTAAAAATGTTTAATAAATTACATAATATAAAAAAATAATAAATAAAATAAATTTAAAATTATTGTTTATTAAATAGACGGTTAAATAAATAGTTGTAAGTTTTTAATTGATTAAAAAATGACTTTTTACTTTTTGTCATTCAGAAATTGTCAAAAAACTTAAAACTTAACTTTTAATCATTAACAATTGTTAAAGGACGAATAAACAATGAGAAAACATAAATTCCATTAGGATCCGATAAGAGTGAGAGAGTAGATCTACTTGCTGCGACGTTTTTTCATAGAAAAAAGCCGAGGCCTTGCTAAAACAAATTCGATATTTTAAAAACTAAAAGTGGCTCCAACTTTTTACAAAAACCGATTGTAACTAACAATATGGCGCAAGTATTAAAATAAAAAAAAAAATTTTTTTTTGTGGGGGCCATAGTTAAAAAATTTTTTTAAATCTTAATTTGATTTTATTTTTAAGAAATTAAAAAAAAAATTTTTTTAAGAAATTTTATTTTGAAAGGAGAGGTTTTAGAGGAATTAATGCAAAAGACATGAAGTCAATTGGATTCATATAACCGGAGATACAGATTTTCAATGAGAGGGTACTTTTTCAAATTTGACAATTTTTGGCACACTTAAAAAAATTCTAACTAGGAAAATAATTTTTTTTCGGTCAAATCCTGATACACGTGTTTACTTATTTTCCGAATAGTACGTGTAAAAAAAGTTTCAGGCAAATCAAAAATGTGAAATTTTTTTTTTGGCCAAATCTGTTTGGTTTGTAAAAGAACGGCCCATATAGCAGTTTTGTTATCGTGCACATCGTCAACAGCCATTTAATAATTTGTTGACCGATCTTTATGAAACATATCTCATTTTTTTAGTCGTTTTATCTACTATCAAAATAAAAATAAAAAAATTAAGAATTTAACCAAAACCGACCTATCGCACAAATGTAGGGCTAACATGGATTAGACAGGTTTTACTGTATCCATTGTTTATTTAAATATTGCAGAACAGAATAACCTTTCCAAATAAAAAGGTTTGGGAGGTCTGGCCTCAATAACTATAGAGATATCTCTTAGCAAGTGAGGGTGTAACGTGTGTACTTATTCTTTTGACCAGTAGTGTATATACTTTATAGGGTCTGAAACGCTTCCTTCTACCTGTTACATACTTTTGCACGAATCTAATATACCCTTTTACTCTACGAGTAACGGGTATAAATATTCCCTTCAATTTCTTAAATCTTAATCAAAATTATTATATTAGTTGTTGGAGAGCTATGTAGGAGAGTTAAACGCTTATCGATTTGGAATTGAATAACGAACTTAACGCGGCGTGATTATCTATATTTTGGCAATTTTTTGCTTTGTTTTCGATAAAGTACTGCTTTGAAATTCGTATTTTTGCACTCTTAATTCATACAAAAAAATTCATCAATTTATCTGGGTAAGAGCGAAACAGCAATAGTCAAAACTCTCCGAAATTGAAAAAGTGTTTCATATTTTTAACATGTAAATTTAATCAAATTAGAATCCTATCTATTTTTTTCTTAAGGGAGGGTAGGGTTTTGCAAAAAAAAAAAATCCATTTTTTTAAAAAAATTTTTTTTTTTTTTCCTTGTAGATTAACATTAAGATTATACAAAAAAGTTTTAAGTCAATCGGACAAAAACTTTAGAAGTTATGCTCAATCTAGTACCCTAACCTCGTAGACTTCAGGTGCGTAAGTGCATCTTACGTGCAACCACGTTTCGAAAGTCCGTGTTCATCGGCATTTCTAAACGGCTCAACCGATCGTTTTCAAATATGTCACATATGTTTCTGCATAAAAAAAACCCGCCCCTGGGGAGCGTTTTTCTTTATTTTTTAACTTTAAACATTTTATTTTTAAGCCGAAAGTAAATTTTTTTAGGTGAAAAACACATTTTTGACTGAGGCCTATCGAAAAAAAAATTTTTTTTAAATAAGAAATTAAAAACAAGAGAGAACGCTATAGTCGGGTTGGTGTCCCGACTATCTAATACCCGTCACTCAGCTAAAGGGAGTGCAAACGCTGTACTCGGGTTGGTGTCCCGACTAATAATCGTAACTCAGCCAAAGGGAGTGCGAGGGAGATAGATATATATTGACAATTTTGAATGCGTATAACTTTTTAATGGGATTCATAGGGGGCGTGTTTTTTTAATTCTTAAGCGAAATGTAAAAACAAAATGGAAATCCGATAATTTTTAGCGGAGGTACAGTGAACACCGCAAAACACCTTTTTTTAATAGTGTTTCAGCAATCGCTTTGCCACCGATATATTAGCCGATAGTATCGGTTAAAAAAATTAATGGATGTTAATTAAATGACAATAAATAATATACAAAAGGTTTAAATTAAATCCATCCAACCAGTTTTTATAGAAAAAATCGCAAAGTTAGTAGTTTTTTTTTGGTGCCAAAGACCCTACCCTACCCTACCCCCCCCCCCCCATTCCTAATTTCTTCATTTCGATAGGTATTAATATACAATATACAATATGTTTTGAAAAAAATACTAATGTTTTGAATGAAATTAGTGTAAGGACTTGTGTCGAAAAAGGAATCTGCTTGTTTCTGTTTTGTCCATCTGTTATCTTATGCAAACAATCCATAATAATATTAAAAAGATTTAAAGAAAAACACATGTTTTTTTAAGTAGATTTCAAAGGACAAAATATTTTTGTTTTTACGGATATCAAGGGAAAAAAGTCCTGATAAAATCTTTTCTCGGTTTATAGAATAAAAATTAGGAATTAGGAATTTTTTAAATTTAAAATAGGTTCCAAAGATAAAGCAATGCTTAATTTTTAATTTTAATTTCCGCAGGCGAAGCTGCGGGCTACAGACCCTGCTAGTATGAAATATATAAACATGAATAAATAATAATAATAATTGGGTTATTTCAATATATTTAAATGTATCTACATTTTTAAATATTTTCATATAAAGTTTTTTTAGTCTCTATATATTTCTATTTTATTTTCCCTATAATTTTTGTTCTCTCGCTTTCGCTCTCTCTTTCAAATGCCTTGCCTGTCACAAAATATCTGGAACAACAACACAAGCAATCCTAGCAACAAAAATAAAGATCTTTTGTAGGAGACCCTTTGTTGTTTTGCTCACCTATGGACTGTCAATATATAGCGACTAACGATTTTGTTCGTATCGAGCGGTCAGTTGGGAACCGATCCGAGTGTTCCGGTAAACCGAAAACCCGAGACCGAGAGCTCGAACGAAACAAAAAAAGGGTTGTTGCTCAGACCCTGAGCTAGACATTCCCAATTTTGGGGTCTTTCAACTTTCAACCCGATTAGAAAAATTCGGCTTACCGTATTTTACGATCTCTGCTTATTTTTGATCGAATATTTTTCTTAACATCGCTGATTAGGTTCTGCACACACTCTTTTGTAATCATTTTGGTTGCACGCATTCAGTTTTTCTTCATGTCCTGCATGTTTTTGTCGTTCTGGCATCCTTTTGTAAATTGCGTTTAACTATTGTCCAATATCTTTCGATTGGGCGAAGTTCTGGGCAATTTGGGGGGTTCTCCTCTTTACACGTATAATTTATGTTTTTGAGTCAAGCAACGCTGTGGTGGAACGAGCATAGTGTGCTGACGCTAAATCAGGCCAAAATATTGTAGATACATTATGCTTCTTATAAAATGGTATCAGATGCTTTTTTAGAAAATCTCTCATATAAACATCAGCGATTATTGTTCCTTTGGTCAAGAAAAAGCTGGTCGTTAAGGGATTATATACCTTTTTTGAGCGAAAAAATTGGGGGAACTTTGGATTTTTTTTCAGGTGTGTAGCAATTATTTTATGACACTGAAGTTATTATTTATTGATAGTACATGTTTTTATCGAAACAACAAGTGTTCGTTCTTGAAAAATTATGAATAATTTACGAAGCTATGGCAATTCTTTCGGAACCCTTTTTTATACCCTTGCAGAGGGTATTATGATTTCAGTCAGAAGTTTGCAACGCAGTGAAGGAGACGTTTCCGACCCCATAAAGTATATATATTCTTGATCAGCATCACAAGACGAGTCGATCTAGCCATGTCCGTCTGTCCGTCTGACCGTCTGTCCGTCTGTCTGTTTCTACGCAAACTAGTCTCTCAGTTTTTGAGCTATCGGCACGAAACTTTCGCAAAAGTCTTCTTTCTATTGCAGGTAGTATATATGTCGGAGCCGACCGGATCGGACAACTATATCTTATAGCTCCCATGGGAAGGATCGGAAGAAAAAAACTTTAAAAAATTCTAGCTTCGGTGTTTTTTGAAATATTACCTTCTACTTTTGGGGATGTTTTTTTTTAAATATTTCTGAATTTCGAATTAATTATTTTAAAAAATCGGACTACTATATCATATAGCTGCCATAGGAACGATCGGAAAATTAATGGAAAAGTAATAGGAAATAAATTCTAGCTTCTTTGGTTTTTATTGTATTATCTTCTACTCTAGGATATAACTCTTTTTAAATATTTCCGAATTTCAATTTTAATTTGATCAAAATCGGACGACTATATCATATAGCTGCCATAGGAACGATCGGAAAATTAATGAGAAATAATATGCAATTTAACATTTTTGCGATTTGTTAAGTAATAGGAATGAACTGCAAGGGTATATAAGCTTCGGCTGGCCGAAGCTAGCTTCCTTTCTTGTTTTTTATAGCGGCTTGCGGTGACCACGATGGAAGTCCAGCAGGTCAACTGATATCAAACAAGAAAGGAAGCTAGCTTCGGCAAGCCGAAGCTTATATACCCTTGCAGATCATTCTATTAATTTACAAATCGCAAAAATGTTAAATTTCTTATTATTTCACATTAATTTTTCGATTGTTTCTATCACAGCTATATGATAAGTAGTTCGATCTTTTAAAAATTAAAATCGAAATTCGGAAATATTTCAAAATAGTCATATCCCAGAGTAGAAGGAAATGTAATAAAAACCAACAAAGATATAATTTTTTTCCCATTAATTTCCATTTAATTTTTCGACCGTTCCTATGGCAGCTATATGATATAGTGATCCGAATTAAAAAATCAAAAAAACCGAAATTCAGAAATATATAAAAAAAAATGTTCCCAAGAGTAGAAGGTAAAATTTCCAAAAACACCGGAGCTAGAATTTTTTTACGTTTTTTTTTTTTTGATCTTTCCTATTGGAGCTATAAGATATAGTTGTCCGATCCGGTTGGTTCCGACATATTTACTACCTGCAATAGAAATACGACTTTTACGAAAGTTTCATCCCGATAGCTTTAAAACTGAGAGACTAGTTTGCGTAGAAACGGACGGACAGACGGACAGACGGACGGACAGACGGACAGACGGACATGGCTAGATCGACTCGTCTTGTGATGCTGATCAAGAATATATATACTTTATGGGGTCGGAAATGTCTCCTTCACTGCGTTGCAAACTTCTGACTGAAATCATAATACCCTCTGCAAGGGTATAAAAACCAACCATTTTTATTAGTATAGTATTTTTTCCAGTTCGTGAACGATTATTTTCAAGAATATTTGGTTTTTTCTGCATACAGTAACAATTTTTCCAAAAAGTTAATTTGTCGAGTTCTAAAAATTTTATTAAGGGGTTATATACCTTTTTTTTTTTTAAAAAACGAAATTTTTTTTTTGCTGAATCCTAAAGTATATCCCCTAGAGAACATCTTCCCAAATTTTCATACAGATCCGAATAATAGTTCGATAGGAAAACAGCGTTTTGACGCGCTCGACTTCAATAGTTGCAACGTCAACGTAAAACTTTGAATGCGTTTATCTCAAAGTCGTGTTTTTCCAAAAGTGCCTTCGCTGTGACCACGATTGCGCAAAAACTATTTGATCGATCTTCTTCAATTTTTTTTTAAATTATTCGTAATGATTGTGCCGAGTTCGTGAACGATTCAGTTTTTATGCGCCAATTTTAATTTCGCAGATCAGAATTTTTAAATAAAATTTTTAGAACTTGAAAAATCAACTTTTTGGAAAAATTGTTACTGTATGCAGAAAAAAGGAAATATTCTTAAAAGTAATCGTTCACGAACTGAAAATAATACTATACTAACTAAAAATTTTTGGTTTTTTGATATCAGTTGACCTGCTGGACTTCCATCGTAGTCACCGCAAGCCGCTATAAAAAAAAGGGTTCCGAAAGAATTGCCATAACTTCGTAAATTATTCATATTTTTTCAAGAACAAAGGCTTGTTGTTTTGATAAAAACATGTACTATCAATAAGTAATAACTTCACTGTCATAAAATAATTGCTACACACCAAAAAAAAAATCCAAAGTTCCCTCAATTTTTTCGCTCAAAAAAGGTATATAACCCCTTAAAAAATTCTGATCTGCAAAATCAAATTTGGCGCATAAAAACTGAATCGTTCACGAACTCGGCACAATCATTACGAATAATTTTAAAAAAAATTGAAGAAGATCGATCAAATAGTTCTTGTGCAATCGTGGTCACAGCGAAGGCACTTTTGGAAAAACATGACTATGAGATAATCGCATTCAAAGTTTTACGTTGAGTATATGCAACTATTGAAGTCGAGCGCGTCAAAACGCTGTTTTCCTATCGAACTATTATTCGGATCTCTATGAAAATTTGGGAAGATGTTCTCTAGGGGATATACTTTGGGATTCAGAAAAAAAAAAAAATTTCGTTTTTTTGAAAAAAAAGGTGTATAGCCATTTAAACCACAGGTGCAAATGGCCTGCCATAAAAGCACTTTCTCGCCAAATTTTTCAGAGTGTATTTTCGACACCGAGTCGTAACAGTCCCACCTTTAACTTTTGCGAAAATTGAGCTCCTCGTAATGTTTTTGAGCCCATTTTAACATAAGTTTCATCGGCCAAAATAATGCATTCCACTGCATCTGTGAGCAAGCGATCATAAAGCTTTCTCGCTCTCTTTTTGCCGACTTCCATTTGTCGCATACTTTTTTTGCAACTATTTGTTTTTTAAATGTTTTTAAATAATGCCTCCTCTTTATTCTTTATACCATACTTGTACTTGTATGTGCTTTTTTTTTTGCCAAATCTCGAACAGACATTTCTTTATTTTTGTGGATTAAGGCCAATACATTTTTATCAACACTTTCATCTTTAGGACCATTTTTTGTCCAGTTTTTAGGTAAATCGTTAACAGAACACGTCTCCCCAAACTTTATCATAATGTTTTTAACACTATTAACACTAACTTTATAGCGTTTAGCTAATTGTCTGTACGAAACTCGTTTTTCGGTGTAGTAATTGTGCAAAATTTTTTTGCGAACTGGCTCTTTGATTCGAGGCATTGTCGAAAGTAAAGGATAGATGGTGAAAATAGAATATGTAAACAAAGCAGAATTAATGAAGCTTTCAAACAGTACATTTCGAGAAATTTGCGTTAAAAAGTGTTCAGTTTCTTTTCGGTACATTCCTTACCATGTTCTGCATTACACGGGTGTCGCAGGGTCTAAAAACTTATACACCATAAAATAGCGTTGGTTCAAGAATAACTTTAAATACTGCAGCGTTGTTTGCACACGATTTTTGGGTACTGGCTTTTCAACTGGCTTTTCGCTCTCTTGCCCAAAAGCCAGCGAGAGAACACTCTAGAGCCACCCACCGGGAAAATTCCTCTGGAATAAAACATATTTTCATGAGGTTTCTCCATACCCATACAAGCGGAAGGGACAAAACCTCATTCACCCCTTACATTTCTTCCATCTCTGTTTTCAAAATACACGGGGGTGACACAAAAAGTATGGGGGAAATGAGGTTTTTATCTGGATCTCTGGCAGTAGAATGCAGGCCAAAATCCACTGGTTTTTCGACTTCCCGCATTTCCACAAGTACCCAGTTATGGTTTTCCACCACTTGTAATGTCTGCTTTTCCGCACCCTCTCAGCTTTGGTTTTTCCAGACCCTCGCAGTTTTGGTTTTGCACTGCTTTGCAGTATTTGATTTTCCACAATAAAAATCTTTTTTTTTTTGTAATAATTGTTTGTGTATTTATTAATAATATTTACAATCTGAGCATTGGAATTAAACATTTTTAATGCCTGAAGCATTCCCGGTTTTTGCTTGGCCGAATGCAGTTCTTAGGTATCCATGTCTTGTCTGTCTTCTGAAAATATCAAAAATAATTAAGATAAGAATGTAAGACCAGTAATAATAATAAGAGTAATTAACATTATTAGGTCTCCGCACAAAAGTAAAGGATCTCTCCAGAAATTATGCCTGGTTTGCCATGGCCGATCATTTTCCCTCTAATCAGCTGTTTTATGTCGTGTATCTTTATTAAAAACTATGAGAAGAAAAAATAAAATATGACAAACAAGCAGGCGCAACACTTCTGGTCCCAAGAAGTCTCAATTGGCCTGGCTGAAATAAATGTAATATTTTGATTAAGTTAAATAACTAAGTTAGTACTGAAGTACTATTTATACAACCATTTATTGAACACCTCACACCATTTACCACTGGTAAAGATTAAAAACATTTCAAGTGTCACTGAAATGCAGAATTTGTGTTGAAGATAGCATCTGGAGGCTTATATTTATTAATGGCGAAAATATCTGTGGTACTAACCCCTGTAACGCTGAAATAAAGATTATTAAAAGGCAAAATTTATTTTATCGCTCACCTTTTTATTGTTTTTTAGATTAAAATTAACTATTTTCACTTTTTCCAACAAATTTTAAATTGATGTGACCCTGAATCATATATTTGATCAATCCAACATGTAAGTTAAGGTCACACAGGAATAAATCTTTCGTTTTAACAATATTTTTCAGGGACCGTAATCATTAAAGGTTACGTATATTATAGGCAGTGTTGGGAAAGGTACTGTGTTTTTTTACCTAGGTAAGGTAAAAGGTATTGGGCAAAATAAATACCTAGGTAAGGTAAAGGTACTTAAATTTCCCAGTACCTAGGTAAAGGTAAAAGGTATTTATAAGGTATTTTTTATTTTTTATAATTTTTTTGTTTTGTTCAATGTAATCATTTAAACTTAAAATAAGACTAGTTTTCAGTTTTTAGTCGTCTTAATCAAACAATATCTTTTCATATTTGGCGCGCAAAAATTCCGTATGTAGAAACATTGACTATATATTGTGCATATGTATATGCCGTTTGTTTACTTACATACGCCATTTTTGCGCGCCAAATACACTTTGGTTTCATAAATAAATTGATGTAGTGATGGAAACATACATACGTGCACAAAATTATATAAAATAAAACTGCGATTAGTTTTAACTTCACAAAACAAACAATAGAACGGCTGAATTCCAATGACTTTTAATGCTGCGTTCCGACTATTACAATTTCGAAACGAAACGATACAATGAAACGATACTACAGTGTCGCAGTCAGATTTGGCTATTTTAAATCAGATCAATGTTTAATACCTATGTAAGTACCTTAATAATTCCAAAGGTATATACAAATCTGTATCTAGGTAAGGTAAAAGGTACTCAATTATTTTTATACCTAGGTAAGGTAAAAGGTACCACTAAATTGTACCTAGGTACGTACCTAGGTAAAAGTATCTAGGTATGTCCCAACACTGATTATAGGTATATAAGCCATTTTTCGTGTTATCATAGCACCAACACGATTTTAGCAACACTTAAAAATGGCTTAGGCCACTATCTGACGATAAAATTATTTTATTTCACAGAAAATGTTTAAAAATGTAAAAAACAATAATAGTTTTCTTTGTAATTTAATGTAATTCCTTGATAAATGTAATCAAATATTTTAATCGTCTTACCGTGGCTTTTTTCTATAATTTTGTTTAATCCCACATTCATTCTTATGATTATTTGTAAAAATTTTTAGTAAAATAAATCAATATTATGATTATAGACATTATGATAATAGTTATGTAGTTTAATTTTTTGATTACCAATTATTAATATTTTTCTAAGAATTTTAAAATTACTAAAAATTTAAACTAAATGTGAGAACAAGTCTTTTGGTTTTGGTGTAAATCATAGGATTTTTGAATATTATAAGTTGGTGATTTTTTTGTTAAAAAATATTATAATCGTAGTGCCACAGAAATCACACAGCGCATAAGTGGCTTGATATTGATGCTACTCAGAAACCCACCCCCATTTAACGCTCAGAAATTATCTATCCCCACACCGCCGCCTGCAAAAAGGAACAGGATTTCAAGAACACAAAAACCAACTTCTCACTTTCCCGCTGGGATATCCTCCAGAAAAAGATGGCAAATTTTTTAGTTCGGGAACACGAGAGCGATTACACACCATAAAAGTTGACGACTCATCGTTCCGGATGGTAGAGTTTGTTTGATGTTCACCTTTCCGTTGTTGAATGTGACCTCTTAAGCGTAACCTCAAAAAGTAACGCCATTTCATCAAATTTATCTCGACACGTTTGGCCAATTTGATTAAAATCGAGAGACTCTAGTAAGAATTCAGATTAGTTGGTCCGTTCTCTTCTTAGCTAAGGCACTATTGCCTATACTTGGCTCTGGGTAAAAATTTCTCAACTCCGCATATGAAATAATAGATTTTCTTCAAACTCGGGTTCCTCGTAGTGTTTGCCTTGGTTTATCATCTGTGATTTTTTGAAATTTTTTGGTGTCAATTTAGAGGCGCTATGAATTTTTGAAGTTAAGAACTTAAAAAATGTTCTCAAACTTCTAATTAGTATATCTCGGTAACGGCTTAGAAGAACAACGTGCAACTTTACACGTTTTTAAATGTGTACTAGGGGAATTAGAAAAATATAATCTTAAATGTGTTGTTGTCCAAAAAGTATGAATTTTAATCATTTGAAATTTTTTATCGCGGTTTTGAAAGTCCTCTTCATCCTATAAAATAAATTCAACTATCCAAGATTGTCCATCTCAAAAGCAACTTAATTTTCCAAAATATATAATTTTTATGCGAACTTAGAAAAACCTTATTTATGTTTCCAATGAGTACAATTATTACATGCTTAAGCTAAATGTTTGCACAACTCAATAACTCACTGACATGGTTTCAATTTCTTTAAAATCAATCCCTGCTCAAGGCGAAGAAAACTTATGTGGTAACAATTACCCTTCTTATACCCTTGCACAGGGTATAATGATTTCAGTCAGAAGTTTGCAACGCAGTGAAGAAGACGTTTCCGACCCCATAAAGTATATAAGGTGCGCGAAATAAGTAATTAGGACATATGGCACGTTTCATATCAACCCGGCCACCCCCTTTTTTGATTTTTTTTGTATGTGGACAGTACCACATTGATTGCAAAGTCCCTTGCTTCCAATATTTTACCTCATACCTATTTTGACAATGTTACCACCTATAGTCGCGCTGAAAAGAAAACACAAAATCATTTTTAACATGCGAACGAAAGACACAATCGTCATGGTTCAAAAGCAGAAAAATCTGTATTTCCATGGCCGATTACGAGAAAAGTAATGGATTTAAATAGACCGTAGATGACCAAACGATAGCGTTTTTAAAGTCTAAAAGTAGGATTTCGTCTAAAGGGCCAGTCTGCAAAAATACCATTATATTTTTCTCAAAAGGACCCAGATCTATGGGATTTTTTGCCACTGGTTTCAAAGTGGGATCTCTCTTGAGTAATTAGTTATGAATTATTTTGTTCGTTTTTGTTGTAGCTAACTGTCAGATCATCAAACTTTTAAAAACACAAGGCGGCAACAATACTACTATTTTGACCGCAGTTGTATGTTTTTAACTTTTTTGACTATGTTTTCTGGAATTTATTTCTGCCATAAAAAAAATCCTTAAATTATTTTAAGTATGGGGTTTGAAAGATAAAGGGTGTATCTTTTAAAAAACTTTAACATCGAATCAAACCATGCATCCATTTGCCTCTGAGAGCTCCGCAAAGTTGGCCAATTTCAGCATTTTTCGAACTTTGAGGTCCTTTTGCTAAGAATCCTTGCGTCGGGGAACTTTTTGGAAAACGCAGTTTAACTTGCGAATTCGTAACTAAACCAAAAATATTGCATCCGTCGAGGTAAATTTAAAAAACAGTAAAAATGCTGCACAGTGTTATTAATCTTAAGATTCGAACTTTTCATCAAATGCGTATGTACATATGCATATTAGGAAATGTACAATGATTTGTACAATGCAATACATACACACAATGTGTGTTTATCTTTCTACTTGAAAGTACATAATGTGCTTAAATACAATTAAAATTATTCATTTCCTTTCAGCCAATGCAAAATTGGAAGAGTTTAAAATTAATAATTACACAGGTCGACAAAATCAAGACTTTTTCTTGGCCCAAGAATAAACGCTACAAAACCTGAAAGAATTAAAGCTGTAGATTACTACCTCATACTTGGAAACTTTCCATCACGTCGAAGTTTTTAGAAATCCGTGGTCAAAGTTCCAAATTTTCGATTTTTAGGCACTTTTTGCGGCTTAATAGTAAAAAAACCTTTCGTATATAGCTCTACCAGTAGCCTTCGGATTCTCTCTCTGGAAGAATCTTCTAGAAAGGTTGTTTACGCAAAGGTTTTCAACAAACGCGCAAATAAGATATAAGACAACCTAATTCCTAACTGCAAATTAAATTTGAGCGAACGAAGTCGCTCCAGGTATATCTAGTAGTATTATAAATCGTTAAATGGTCTGATTTAAAAAAGTTGGCATTAATAATTAAATCAAAATCTCATTTACACTTTTGCAAAAACTTTAAAAATGTGGACGGCTAGACAGACCTTAGCGTCGAAAATCGATCGTTAGAGTGGGCGTGGCACATTCGCAAAAAAAAACTTTCGCTGAATGAAGAGCTATGAAGACCCCAACTCTCTACCTCGTATAGTTTCTGAGTTTCAAACGGATAGACGGACGGACAGGCGGATGAACGGACATGAATGGATCGAATCGCTAGTCAACCTGATGAAGAATAGATATACTTTATAGGGTCGGATTCGTTTCCTTCTACCTGCTACATACTTTTCCCCGAATGCAATATACACTTTTACTCTACTAGTCACGGGTATAACGAGCTCAGAAATATTTAATGTTACTTGTTATTAATTTGTTATTTTTTTCTGCGCTTATACCAATGTTTTCCAGATAATGTCTGGCAGAGGAAACTTGCTAAGTTTATTTAATAAAAAGGCTCGCCCCTCGGAAATTTCATCTTCGAGTGATGATCATGAAATCGACAGTGGTTTGGATGTCGACCATTCAGGTTCAAGCGGAGAATCTCTTCGACTAGAAAAGAATATTGAAACTGATCTTTTAACCACTCTGCAAAACGTAAATATTTCAGTTGGTCGAGGACGTGCCCAGCTTATTCACACTTTGAAGAAAGATGACCCCCCATTAACAGAAATGGTTCCTAATGAATTAATATTAAGTTTGAAAGATAATGAGAATTCAAAATCACCGCAATTACAACCAATTAAATCAAGGAATGACCTATTTTACCCTAATGTAGTGCATGGATCAACAGGTAAATTATAAATGTCAATAGTTTAACTACAAATTTGAACGATTGAACTGCAACAAAAGGCTTTTTTTGTAAAAAACATTTAAAATTTGAATTTGTTTTAACAAATTATGCCGATTTTTCTTGTTAAAAAATCTTAAAATTATCCCTATTCCATTACCTAACAACTGTTTGAAGGAAATTTTGGGTCAGCCATATATGTATGTAAAACTTCTACAGTGATGAACTTTAGTTCTTTAACTAATATATAAACAACAAAATGAGTCATTTTAAACGAATCAACATTTTTATACCATTGCAGAGGGTATTATAATTTCAGTCAGATGTTTGCCACGCAGTGAAGGAGACGTTTCCGACCTCATAAAGTATATATATTCTTGATCAGCACCAATAGCCGAGTCTATCTAGCCATGTCCGTCTGTCCGTTTCTATGCGAACTAGTCTCTCAGTTTTAAAGCAATCGCGATGAAACTTTCCGAACGTCTTCTTTCTATTGCAGGTAGTACATACACTACTGGTCAAAATAATAAGTACACACGTTACATCCTCACTTGCTAAGAGATATCTCTATAGTTATTGAGGCCAGACCTCCCAAACTTTTTTATATGGAAAGGTTATTCTGTTCTGCAATATTTAAATAAACAATGGATACAGTAAAACCTGTCTAATCCATGTTAGCCCTACATTTGTGCGATAGGTCGGTTTTGGTGTGGTCAAAATAATAAGTACACTTGTGTTACTTATAAATTTTAACATATTAAATCTAGAATGTGGCTACGGTTAGTATTTCTTCTTAAGTTAGGATCATGTTTATAAGAAGTCTGGGCCAATTGGACGATCCAAAAAGTTTCCAAGCCTGGATTTGGTTATTTCAAAGTCATCATCCATGCTAAAATCTGATTTGCAGCTTAAAAGGAACACTTAACACTTAAGTATGGCTTGTGATTTCCTAAATTTGCTTTAAGGGGTTATATAGGGGAGAGTGGGGGAATTTCGTCAGCATTTTTTCAAAGCTATTTTTTGTCCATCTTGAGACACGTTATCATATTTCTATTTTTATTGTTGAATGCGGTTAGCACCAAGCTTTAAAATGTGACATTTTCTATTTTTTTAATTAGCTTGGTGATTTATAAAAAAATAAAATGTAAAACCAATATACTGGGGCAATCTCACCACACAGGGGGGTAAAATCACCACACAACTGGGGAAATTTCGTCACCTGAAAAATGTAGGGAGTTTAACGCCTGAAAATATGCTACACTGATCAAGCGTACCATTTTTGTTGACGTCCTATATTTGTTGCTGCTGCTGGTACCTCAGTAAAATTGATATATGTGCATCGAGATTTTGTTGTTTTTTTTTTAACTCCTGCATGTTACATTTTTATATTTATTTTTTTTATGTAGGTAGTAAATGTACAAAGTGAATGAGCTTAAAAAATATTTAATAACAAATTGTTCCATTTTTAGAAAATAACTTAAAACTATTGTTCATAGAAAATTGATATTTGTGCAAAATTGAGTTGAAAAGAAAAAATGTATTAAATACATTCATATTATATCTGAAGTATTTTTTTTAGTATGATATAGTGTCTCCCTTTTGTTGCTCCACTAACTGCAACCGTCTAGGCATTGAATTAACCAAGTTCTGCAGGACAGGGGTATCAATGTTTGCCCATTCTTTAACAATTGTCTCCTTTAGGTCCTTTAAGGTCTCGAACTGCCTTCCACCTCCGAAAACTTTAGCTGATAGGATACCCCAAAGATCCTCAATTGGATTTAGATCTGGACTTATAGCAGGCCACTGCATCAAGGGGATTTTTTTGGATTCCAGAAACATCTTCGTATACCGTGCAACATGTATAGGAGCGTTATCCTGTTGAAACACAAAATCCTCGCTGTGGAACTCTTCTGAAAATGGTATAAGCTCACTTTCCAAGAGATCCGTATATATTTCCGCATTCATGCGCCCTGGTACAAAGCATATTGGCGATTTCCCAAAGAAACTAAATGCCGCCCAAACCATAAGAGACCCACCCCCATGGTTGCGTCTGTGGCAAGTCAGCCGGGGATGTCTGGGGTCTCGCCAATACTTTTGGTTTCCATCTGGGCCGTCTAAATTGAATTTTTTCTCATCACTAAAGACGACATTATGGAATTCATTGACCCAAAATTTATATTTTTCGTAAAAAGCAAGTCGGGCCATTTTATGGCGCCGTAATAGCTTAGGTTTTGGCACCTTAGCTTCGTATCGTAGATGTAAATCCTTTCGGCAAATTTGTTGCACTCTTTGCCTAGTTATTGGCAACTTCAATTCTGCTTTTATTTGGGCGCAACTCATCATTTTTTCGGTTGCCAAGGCTCGAACGTGGCGCTTAGTCCGCTCATCAACCTTAGGAACTGCACCTTTTCGGTTGTTCTGAGCATATTTTTGCGGAGACTTTAGGAAATTTGATATAGTATTGCGATGTCTGTTTATTGTTGTAGCAATAACACCCACTTTAACGCCGCAATCCGCCATCGTTTTGATTTTAATCTGCTCTTCGTTACTTAATTCGGTTCCACGTGGCATTTTTATTAAATTGATCCGTTTACTTAACTTAACGCTTTATAAAATAACGCGATATAATTTTTAGTTCGGCGCTTATAAGTGATCACACAAATTTAGTCAAATTGTTCCAATACATTATTACCAGATCACACTCTAAACGTAAATGAAGAACTTTGCACATTTATCAATTTTCTATGAAACGCATCACTTTGCGTTCTTCTTTATTTTAACGGTGCTAAAGATTGGGAGCTGATAAGAAATCAATGCCTCACGAAACATTAGTATATATAAGAGAAAAATTGTGTATACTCAAAACATAACTGTCGCTATTAAATAGACGGTAATATAAAAAAAAAAAATTGCACATATATCAATTTTACTGAGGTAGTCTGTTCGTTAGCCAGCTCGTCAAATATAACAAGAGAGAACGCTATAGTCGGGTTGTTGTCCCGACTATCTAATACCCGTCACTCAGCTAAAGGGAGTGCGAACGCTGTGTCGGGTTGGTGTCCCGACTAATAATCGTAACTCAGCTAAAGGGAGTGCGAGGGAGATAGATATATAATTTTTGATTGCGTATAACTTTTTAATGAATGGTCCGATTTGAAAAATGTCTTCTACATTTCGATAGGTATAAATATACACAACAAAATTGCATTTATACTTCTCGGAAATCTTTAAAGATGTGGGCGCAGGACCCATTTTAAAATCGTTAGTGGGCGTTAGAGGGGGCGTGGCGCTCGGCTAAAATAAACTTGCGCTGCGTAGGAAGCCAAAGAATATGTGTGGGAAATCTCAACCTTCTAGCTTTTGTAGTTTCTGAGATCTCAGCGTTCATACAGACGGACAGACGGACAGACAGACAGACGGACAGACGGACAGACGGACAGACGGACAGACGGACATGGCTAGATCGACTCGGCTAGTGACCCTGATCAAGAATATATATACTTTATGGGGTCGGAAACGCTTCCTTCTAGCTGTTACATACTTTTGCACGAATCTAGTATACCCTTTTACTCTACGAGTAACGGGTATAAAAATATGTATTTAAAATAGGTGCGAATTTACCCTTAGCGTAGGGTGGCGAAATTTCCCCAGACCGTACTTTTTTAGAAATAATTATTTTTCTTGCGAAACTAGGCGCGAAGTTAAAAATCACTGACGCAGAAATGCACATTATAGCACTGTGTATTATATAAAAAATCGTGTATCTTATTCCTTTTAAATTGTGGCATACAGAAAAAATTTCGTCGAGAACTAAATGTAGCTTTTGAACTGTTAAAACACATTTAATATTATAGCTTAATTATCTTGGCCTTCTGTGCAAAACAAATGCATTGGTTGTGTCTGGCCATCTTGAAGGACTAAAACAAAAAAATTATATATTTTTACGACTTATGGATTCCGAGATATTGCAGGTGACGAAATTGCCCCTGTGACGAAATTCCCCCACTCTCCCCTACCTTTTTTAAAAAAAAAAAACGAAATTTTTTTTTTGCTGAATCCTAAAGTATATCCCCTAGAGAACATCTTCCCAAATTTTCATACAGATCCGAATAATAGTTCGATAGGAAAACAGCGTTTTGACGCGCTCGACTTCAATAGTTGCAACGTCAACGTAAAACTTTAAATGCGTTTATCTCAAAGTCGTGTTTTTCCAAAAGTGCCTTCGCTGTGACCACGATTGCGCAAAAACTATTTGATCGATCTTCTTCAATTTTTTTTTAAATTATTCGTAATGATTGTGCCGAGTTCGTGAACGATTCAGTTTTTATGCGCCAATTTTAATTTCGCAGATCAGAATTTTTAAATAAAATTTTTAGAACTTGAAAAATCAACTTTTTGGAAAAATTGTTACTGTATGCAGAAAAAAGGAAATATTCTTAAAAGTAATCGTTCACGAACTGAAAATAATACTATACTAACTAAAAATTTTTGGTTTTTTGATATCAGTTGACCTGCTGGACTTCCATCGTAGTCACCGCAAGCCGCTATAAAAAAAAAGGGTTCCGAAAGAATTGCCATAACTTCGTAAATTATTTATATTTTTTCAAGAACAAAGGCTTGTTGTTTCGATAAGAACATGTACTATCAATAAATAATAACTTCACTGTCATAAAATAATTGCTACACACCAAAAAAAAAATCCAAAGTTCCCCTTAAAAACCCCTTAAAAATTCTACTCTTAATAAATAAAATCGATTTGGAAAAAAGTTAGTACTTACACCGTAAAAAACAAGGTAAATTCTTGTCAAAAACTAAAGTTACATGCGTTTTTAATTTAAAAAAAAAAAATTAAATTTTAAATTCTTAATTTTATTATTTTTTATTTGATAGTAGATAAAACGACTAAAAAAACAAGAAAGGAAGCTAGCTTCGGCCAGCCGAAGCTTATATACCCTTGCAGATCATTCCTATTAATTAACAAATCGCAAAAATGTTCAATTTTCTAATATTTCTCATTATTTCATTATTTCTCATTAATTTTCCGATCGTTCCTATGGCAGCTATATGATATAGTCGTCCGATTTTGATCAAATTAAAATTGAAATTCGGAAATATTTAAAAAGAGTTATATCCTAGAGTAGAAGATAATACAATAAAAACCAAAGAAGCTAGAATTTATTTCCTATTACTTTTCCATTAATTTTCCGATCGTTCCTATGGTAGCTATATGATATAGTAGTCCGATTTTTTAAATAATTAATTCGAAATTCAGAAATATTTAAAAAATAACATCCCCAAAAGTAGAAGGTAATATTTCAAAAAACACCGAAGCTAGAATTTTTTAAAGTTTTTTTCTTCCGATCCTTCCTATGGGAGCTATAAGATATAGTTGTCCGATCCGGTCGGCTCCGACATATATACTACCTGCAATAGAAAGAAGACTTTTGCGAAAGTTTCGTCCCGATAGCTCAAAAACTGAGAGACTAGTTTGCGTAGAAACAGACAGACGGACAGACGGACAGACGGACAGACGGACAGACAGACAGACGGACAGACGGACGGACAGAAGGACAGACGGACATGGCTAGATCGACTCGTCTTGTGATGCTGATCAAGAATATATATACTTTATGGGGTCGGAGACGTCTCCTTCACTGCGTTGCAAACTTCTGACTGAAATCATAATACCCTCTGCAAGGGTATAATGAGATATGTTTCATTAAGATGGGTTAACAACTTATTAAATGGCTATTGACGAAGTGCACGATAACAAAACTGCTCTATTGTTAAAAACGAATTTCATACAAACTTGTATGGAGTCAAAAGCCTAGAAAATGCTACTTTGTTTTTACAATTACAAGAGAACCATGCATTTTCGCCGATAATCTTCTGCACGTAAATTCCTAAGAAATCGCGGCCCATCGAGGGTAATTTTTTCGCGGTTTTTGGGGCACAGGCCCCTCTTCTAGACTATTACCATGGTAATACTATATATTAGCCGGCTCACCCCCGAAATTCGCGAAAAAATTATCCTTGATGGACCGCGATTTCTTAAGAACTTACGTGCAAAAAAAAACTTGGCGGTCGGCCATGGTTCTCTTGTAATTGAATTTCAAAGTTCCCGGGTTTGCTATAAAAAACAAGTATGCTTTTCTAACGTTTGCTATAAAAATCATATGTGTCTCCCCCCTTAACAACAAAATTATTGCGCTTTTTTATTGGAGACTAGCAATACCCGAAGCGACGTTGTCCGCTACTATTAGCAAAGCATTTATTGCTAATTTTTTTTATATATTCAAATTCAAATTAATATCAGATTAAAATCAGTGTTTAAAAAACTGCCTGAATTTTCATTTAGCCTGCTTTTGCTTTTGCTGCTGCTTCTGAAAAAGTCGGCAGTCGCAGTCGAAGCAAAAGCAAAATCCGAGAACTGCCGACTGTCGAAGCAACAGCAAGTCGTTGCTTTCTGATTTTCGACTGCTGCTGTGCTGCTGCTTTCAGTCGGTAGCAACAGTCGAAGCAGCAGCTAGGAAAACTGTCTGGAAGTTTCTATTGCTTTTGCTGCTGCTTCTGAAAAAGTCGGCAGTCGCAGTCGAAGCAAAAGCAAAATACGAAAACTGCCGACTGTCGAAGCAATATGCAAGTCATATTTTCAAATGTTTTGCTGTAGCTTGCTTCTTCTTCAAAGCAGCAGCAAAGAAACATTTTAGGGAGTCGTCATGTAGTAACTGCAAAGCTACACGCTTTTATTTTTGCTAATTTCATTTCTAAAAAGTTTTTGGAAGGAGCAGGACGTATTTAGCTATGGCTCAAAGTGATGTGTGGAAACATTTTGAAAACAACATTGAGCAAGGCCAAGCTATATGCAATATTTGCAAAATTTCGATGAAAAATAACAGACTTTCTAATTTAAAATCCCATTTACTTAAAAAACACCAAATTACCTTTAACGTGTCAAGTGCCGAGAGTGTCGCGTCATCGTCGAATTCAACGCTGAAAACCATAAGGAAACGCAAAATAAAAATTGAGGTCAACAAGAAAGAGCTGTTAAGGTCATACATCGGGTTGGTAACAGAAGACAGCATTCCTTTTAACGTATTGAATTCGAAAAATATGAGGAATATAGTAGATCCAATTTGTGAAGGTCTAAAAGCTGCTGATGGGAAAAAAATTACACTAAATGCGTCAAACTGTAAAAAAACATTAAAAACAGTAGCCGATAACATCAAAGCTCACATAACAAAAGAAGTAAAATATAAGTTACTTTCTTTGAAAATGGACAGTGCTACTAGGATGTCTCGAAACATTTTTGGCTTAAGTGCACAATATGTAAGCGCCGATCAAGTTAAATCAGTTGTGCTTGGAATGGTAGACTTAAGAGGAGTTGGAGCCAGCACAGCCAAAAATCTTGCGGCTGAAGTGATCACTGTCCTAAACCAGTACAGTATTAACCTGAACCAAATCGTTTCAATCACGTCTGACAATGGTGCTAACATGTTGAAAACAACAAACTTATTGTCGTTTGTTTCGGAGCAAGATATGGATGAAGACGACGAAACCTCCACAAATGCGTTTTACTTGGAGCAAATAGAATCAGTGGAAAAGATTCCTAGCGTATATGTAGGCAACATACAAGTCTGTCGTTGGTTGCTCTGGACGTTATAAAGGCATCGAACTTGATAAAATATCTGCTCCATTGTCGAAACATGACAAAATTTATAAGAAAGTCGTCCAATGGCTATCGGGAAATTTTCGATTTAAAAAAGTTAAAAATTCCGCGCCTAGATTGTCAACCAGATGGGGATCAACATTCACAATGTTGAGCGACTTAATGGACGCAAAAGATGTTGTAAGCAAAATCGAGTCCCTCAAAAACCAATCGGAGGAGGAAAATTTTGAAGTTGATGGTTCTTTTTGAGAATTTATAGAAGTATATTGCGCAGTCTTCACTCCGTTGCAAAAAACAATTAAAAAATTTCAAGAAGAACAGCTGCACTACGGAAATTTTTACGCCCAATGGCTGAAGCTTAAAATTGGCACGGAGAAAATTGTAAGCGAAACGAATCATGAGCTTTCAAAAGCAATCGGAACCCAAATTCTAAATTCAATAGAAAAGCGAACCAAAGCCTTGTTTAGCAACAAATTTATAGTCTCGTGCCTGTTTTTGGATCCGCGTTTCCAGCATACTTTAACAGTGCAGCAACGCAGTGATGCAATCAGTCACTTAAAATCTATTTGGGACAGACTATACGATTTGAATCCAACAGGAAATCTCTGCTCAACACCTGCATCGAGTTCAAGCAATTTGGAAAGCGAATTTTTGGACGAGGAAGATGAGCTTTTAAACGCGTACCTCGAGGAAGGTGTAGAAACTCAGTTTAGCAGTGTATTGGACGTATATTCCAAAATTGAGAACTTACAACTACCTTTCAAAAGGATTGATGTGGATGTCCTCGCGTTTTGGAAGGGGAAACAGTGCACTGAGCAGGAGTTATACGCAATTAGCAATGTTTGCTTTGGCGTACCCCCAACTCAGGTAAATGCAAATGCTTAAACACATTTAAGATTATAGCTATATATATTCATTTGTTTTATAACAGGTCTCGATTGAAAGAGCCTTCTCCGCCCTAAGACTGGTTCTAACGGATTACAGAAGTCGGCTTAACCAAGATGTCTTGGAAAATATACTCTTGGTAAAACTGAATCCAAGCTTTTTGGACTCAGCTATAGACACGCTGCCACTTTTCCAAGAAGTAGAGGACGACGACGCCAATTAATAGTTTTGTAATTAATTAGTACCTAATGTGAAATTTTTATTTATATAAGTTTACACCACAGCTATTCCCCCTACCCTCATCGACACCACGATGAGCCACGAAGACCCGCTGCCGTTCTTGACAACAACACCCGCTTACACTGGAGACGACTACTCTAAATTGCAGAACTGCACTGGTGGCAGAACTACAAGACGACACTAGCAGCGACGTCAACGGAGACGAGAAGCGAAGCTTGCCGGCAACGAGGACTTGGAACTTAGAGTTTCGCTGACCTGCGAATTGAGCAATTAGATTCACCTGACTTGAAGATTTTATACTTAGAATAATATTCTCTTAAATAAATTATATTTATAACGTTCTGGAAACGACTCTCAAATTTGGGGCAACAATTAGTCTGAAAAGTGGCCAACCTTAATTACTGTAAGGCGCTCGACCGCCGATCGGAATAAAACTAAAATCGTTGGATAAGCCATTTTTAAAATTGGTTAAACCAAATTGCGAAAAATCGTGGAGGTAGCCTGAATAAGCCCTTAGACGGCTGTGAAATCAGATTGGCGAAAAGTTTTATTGTTCCGAACGAAGCAGAAGCAATATTGCTTCGACAGTCGGCAGTTTTCGTATTTTGCTTTTGCTTCGACTGCGACTGCCGACTTTTTCAGAAGCAGCAGCAAAAGCAATAGAAACTTCCAGACAGTTTTCCTAGCTGCTGCTTCGACTGTTGCTACCGACTGAAAGCAGCAGCACAGCAGCAGTCGAAAATCAGAAAGCAACGACTTGCTGTTGCTTCGACAGTCGGCAGTTCTCGGATTTTGCTTTTGCTTCGACTGCGACTGCCGACTTTTTCAGAAGCAGCAGCAAAAGCAACAGCTCGTATTAAAAAGTTACAGGCAGTCGAAGCAAGAAAAATGAAAAATTATGTGACTTTTGCTACTTCGACTGCAGCATTTTAAACACTGATTAAAATCCCGCCTAACCTTAGCTAAACAGTAAACCCACCTAGAACGCACTAATATTCTATCCATATTCTTTTAACCATAACATACTTACCTTAACACCGAATTAACCCTAATATTACCTAACCTTAACCCCACCTATTTTATTCTAACCCTTGGCACATTTTTTTTTTTTCTCGTTGTTTTAACTATTTCCTCGTCTAAACGGCGTAACCTATCGTTTTCAAATTTGTCGCAAATTTTTCTGCATAAAAAAAACACGTTTTTTTTTAACAGTGTTCCAGCAATCGCTTTCCGATATATTGGCCGATAGTATCGGCTATAAAAATTTGTGGATGTAGAAAATGTTTATTTATTTATTTCGCCAACGCACACTGGGCCAGCCGATCAGATTTTTGGCCAAAAATACGTTTTTCTTTTTTAAGAAAATGACCAAATTGAGTTTGGGATCCTTTTTATAATACATTAAACTAATTTATGCCAAAGTTTCAAAGAATTCGGGCAAGTAGTTTTCTTTTACCATATTTTCAAAGTGTAAAATTCATAAAATATTGATGGAAATGAAAAAAAATTTAGAAGTCAAAGATGCTGATGTTGCTGTTCGACTTCTTTCCGAAACTTGCAGAAGGGATTATTTTCAACAAGTAAAAAATATAATATAGCTCGTATGTCTTACTTATTTGCTAAAATAAATGTAATTGTTAATTTTTACGCTTTTTTTCAGCAAATGAGTACTTTGCTTTTCGAGTGCCTTCGAGTGCCATCCCCAAATTAGTTCATTCCTTCAAAAAAAAATTCGTTGATCAATTTACTAAAAGCGTAGCCCACCGACTCGATGCGGTTTTGCCTTAGTTTTCGGTAATTTAAGTTTTAATTGAAGGCTTAACTCGAAGTCGAGCTATTTTGAAGAGGTTAGCTAAGAGAGCCCAAGAGTATGCCATACTTTATTTCTTCAGGTTTTGGTGAACATTTTGCGCTCAAAAATTTGATTTTAGTGTGACTAACATCTAAAATCTACTTCGATTATGGTATTTTCCAAACCTATATCTATCTATTTAATCAGGACTAGGCAAATAAAAATGTAGCATACTTTTGTGATGACTTCAGAATATGTCAAATTAACATTAAACAAATCAAAAAACAATATTTTTAAACAATTTTTTTTACATAATTTGATTATATAAAACTTAAAAGGTAACAAGAACAAAAAAATAGAAATTTTTTTTAAATCGATTGTTTGATAAACGTTGATGTGGGAGCCTCCGAAAGTTGCACTTTTTAACGGTTCATAAATCTTAAATGAACTAATATTTTTTAGTGATGTTAACTTTTTTTAGTTTGTTTTATCTCATACTTTATTGTTTTCGAAAATGAAAGAAGTGCGTCTTCTAGTTATTTTTTTTTAAATAAAAAACCGAAAAGTACGTAAAATTTTCCGACTTTGGTCTGGATTATCTATATCATATAAAATTCCAAGAAATTTTACTTTTAGTTCGTTGGAAAGTTCAATCTTTTAAGAAAAAAACGCAAAAAACTGCATCCTTCTAACTGTCCTAGGAAAGAAATTACAGATTTTTGGCCAAAAAATTAACTTTCTGGCCCAGTGTGCAACGGATATACCTTAACTGGCTGCTTATGCAATCCAACAAATTATATTACGTGCTAACACTTACAAAATAACACTATGCAGCATCAAAAATTTACCTCGATGGATGCTATATTTTTGGATTCGTTGCGAATTCCCAAGTTAAACTGCGTTTTCCAAAAAGTTCCCCGACGCAAGGATTGTTAGCAAAAGGACCTCAAAATTCGAAAAATGCTGAAATTGGTCCACTTTCTGGAGCTCTCAGAGGCCAACGGATTCATGGTTTGATTCGATGTTAAAATTTTTTAAGAGATACACTCTTTATCTTTCGAACCCCATACTTAGAATAATTTTAGGATTTTTATTAAGGGAGAAATAAATTTTAGAAAACATAGTCAAAAATTTTAAAAGCTTACAGCTGCGGTCAAAATAGTAGTAGTATTGCCACCCTGTGTTTTTAAAGGTTTGTTGTTGTCACTTTTATTATCCAATTAGTCTAATAAAACAATTATAATTAATACAATATTACCAGGAGAAGAAAAATTACAACAACAAACCTTTAAAAGCACAGGGCGGCAATACTACTACTATTTTGACGGCAGCTGTATGCTTTTATGTTTTTTGGACTATGTTTTCTAAAATTTGTTTCTACCTTAATAAAAATCCTAAAATTATTCTAAGTATGGGGTTCGAAAGATAAAGAGTGTATCTTTTCAAAAACTTTAACATCGAAACAAACCATGAATCCGTTGGCCTCTGAGAGCTCCAGAAAGTGGACCAATTTCAGCATTTTTCGAACTTAGAGGTCCTTTTGCTAAGAATCCTTGCGTCGGGGAACTTTTTGGAAAACGCAGTTTAACTTCGGAATTCATAACGAATCCAAAAATATAGCACCCATCGAGGTAAATTTAAAAAGCATTAAAAATGCTGCACAGTGTAATTAATTAACCTATGTTTTAAAATGGTTTTATTTGGGAAATAGTCTAATTGCATATCAGCTGGAAGTGCGTTAAACTCAGATAAAGCCCTATAGAGAGACTAATTTTGGGAATAATTAGTCCGCCTCAGCTCAAGAAAAAAGGGATCAAAATTCCGCAGTTGCCTAGAAGGAGCGTTAAAACCAACTTTCGAGAGTAGCTCAGGACAGTCGATACCACCATTCACCAAATCAAAGATAAAGCAAATGACCAGGATATTTCTACGATGCGCAAGGGATGGTAGACGAACAAGCTTGCATTGCTGGTGATAAGAAGGAACAGGGTCTAACAATCTTAGTGGCAATAGAGCAAATTTCAGAAATTGTTTCTGTAGCCGCTCTATTCTATTTCCATGAGTGCTAGTAAAAAGCGGCATATTCTAGCTAAGACCGGACAAATGCAAAGTAAAGCGCAAGTCTGGTGTAGGGATCAGTGAATAGCGAAGCGTTCCTTTTCACAAATCCAAACATGGCATAGGCTCTGGGCAAGATGTAATCGAAGTGTGCTGAGAACTTAAATTTCGAATCAAACATCACACCTAGATCCAAGGATTCCTGCAGCAGCTGTAAAGGTTGACCATTGAAGAATTTATATACAGATTTACTGTAAGTAACATAGAAGCACTTGTTTATGTTAAGAGGGAGCGCATTTCGGCTACACCAAGAGCTCAACGAATCTAATTGAGTCGATTGTGAGTCTGTGGATGTTACATAAATGACAGCGAAAGCTCTTTTTAATACAAGAGCGCAAGATCGACTTCATGAGATCTTAGTTACTAATTATACCCGTTACTCGTAGAGTAAAAGGGTATAATGTATTCGTGCAAAAGTATGTAACAGCTAGAAGGAAGCATTTCCGACCCTATAAAGTATATATATTCTTGATCAGGGTCACTAGCCGAGTCGATATAGCCATGTCCGTCTGTCTGTTTGTCCGTATGAACGCTGAGGTCTCGGAAACTACAAAAGCTAGAAGGTTGAGATTTCCCACATATATTCTTGGGCTTCTTACGCAGCGCAAGTTTATTTTAGCCGAGTGCCACGCCCCCTTTAACGCCCACAATCGCCCACTAACGATTTTAAAATGTGTCTGGCGCCCATACCTTTAAAGATTTCCGAGAAGTATAAATGCAATTTTGTTGTGTATATTTATACCTATCAAAGTGCAAAATACATTTTTCAAATCGGATCATGAATTAAAAAGTTATGCGCAATCAAACAAAGGTTATATATCCATCTCCCTCGCACTCCCTTAAGCCGAGTGACGGGTATTAGCTAGTCGAGACACGAACCCGACTATAGCGTTCTCTCTTGTTTTTATATTGTTTTACAAAAGTAAATCGCCACCAAATTGACTGAACATCGGCCGCTTTGACAGCATTAACATACAATGCTTTAACTAATAGGAATTGGTGCAAGGCGGTGGATGGAGCGTTTATATAGACCCGATTTGGTTCTGACTACAGCCACGCGCACCTTCCCATCATGTCCTGAAACGACCTCTACGACTATGCCTATTATCCTTAGCTGGGGGGAACGTTGTCTTCGTGGATTGCCACCACTGTTCCGATCTGAAGATTGTCCACGCCTTTGGTCCATTTCCCTCGCTGCTGTAGGCTCAGAAGATAGTCCCTTGACCAGTCTCTCCAAAACCGCTGTTTGATTGCTGAGACTAACTGCCATCTCTGCAAGTACGTGAGGTTGCCGTTTGCCTTTGGCTGCGTGGATGCGGGCGGCAGATTTGTGCCTGCTTGCAGATGAGCTGGCGTTACAACCTCTCCCTCGTTGGGACTGCCATTGTCTACGATGACAATAGTTAAAATTTCTTCCTACCGTTTTTGCTCACTCGCTTCGGCTGGTTTTCATGGCTTATTTCGTTTCTTTTGGCCGATGATTTTTCACTATTTATTTAGTTGCATTACCGGATTAATTTATGATAATTTGCACTAGTTTAAATTTTTTAGATTTTTTATGTGATTTTGTTTTTTGTTGTTGTAACTTTGTGTTGTTTTGATGTAACTCAGTGACGAGAAGGAATAGAACTGAGAGTCAGTTCCTCCTGCCACATATATGTATAATAATATAAGATGATGAACGTTGATGCACTACGAGAAGTACAAATAAGTGGCCCAACGACACCAAGCACGTGCTTGTTTCGCGCGGGGCCCTTTTGAAAATTTGGGCAAAAATGCGAGTTCGCGAGGAAGAATACATAAAACCAATAAACAAATAATGAAAAAAAAAACATGCAGTTAGGAGTGAAGCAAATGAGTTAAAATGTTAGTTTTTAATACCGGGATAGAAGTCGATGTGCAAATTAAATGATAAAGAACGTTATAGTTATTACATAGAACGCAAAAGGGCTCGTGCAGACCAAAATTTGATGTACATCGAGGTAAATTAAGAGGATGATAATTACGTGTTAGTCTAACGGGAACATTAAAAGTTAGGCGGCTAACAAGTTCTACAGAATCATTATCACCTCTTATGAGATTATGCATAAAAATGGTACCAAGCATTTTTCTACGATTTGCAAGTGTAGGTAAATTAAGCAATAATAATCTACTCTGGTAGGAAGGTAGCCTTACGTTTTGATCCCAGTTCAAACTACGAAGGGCAAAAAGGAGAAATTTTTTTTGTACCGACTCTATACGGTCAATGTGGACTTGGGTTTGTGGGCTCCAAACCGAAGAACAATATTCCAATATAGGACGGACAAGGGAGGTAAATAGTAATTTGGTTATATAAGGGTCGTCAAATTCTTTTGACCAACGCTTTATAAACCCAAAAACACACATAGCTTTGTTGACAGTCAGCATTATGTGACAGTCAAATTTAAGCTTCGGGTCCAGAAGAGCGCCTAAATCATTTACTGAATATATACGGTCAAGTGGCAAATTCTGAAGCGAATAACATATAAAGGTAGGGGTAACCCTATAAAAGGTCATTACGTTGCATTTTAGGCAGTTCAAATTTAAGAGGTTATACTCACACCATACTTGAAAATGATCAATGTCTGATTGTAAGCCAAAACCAGACTATATTATTATATGTCAAACAAAGCTTAACATCATCAGCATACATTAGTAAACGAGAATGTGTTAGAAGGAAGATCGTTAATAAACAAAGTAAACAGCAAAGGGCCCAAATGAATACCCTGAGGTACTCCAGATGTCACATGGATCGTTTTTGAAACAGCGTTCTTAAATATAACCCTCTGAGTCCTCCCATTCAAATAGCTTGAAATCCAAGTTAATAGATTACATGGAAACCCAAGCAAATCTAATTTGAATAAAAGAAGAGAGTGGTTAACAGAGTCAAAGGCTTTACTGAAATCTGTATATACAACGTCAGTCTGCATTTTATTGTTAAATCCATTTATTACAATTGATGACAATTCAAGTAGGTTGGTGGTAGTCGATCTTCGCTTAACAAAACCGTGCTGACACGGTGATATTAGCGAGGAACATAAATGTTGCAAATGAGAAGTGATAATACGTTCAAAGGCTTTTGGAATAGCCGACAATTTAGAAATACCTCTATAATTCTGGGCATCCGCCTTCGCACCCTTTTTGTGAAGTGGAATAATAAAAGAATCCTTCCAGATAGTTGGAAAAACTGATGATGAAATAGACAATTGAAAAAGTTTCAGAATAGGTTTGCAGATGGTTGATGCACAAAACTTAAGCACACACCCTGGAAGTCCATAAGGACCGGGAGAATAAGTTGGCGTTGTTGATGTTAAATCTCTTAAGAGAGAACTTTCGGTAATTATAGGGGAAAAAATACAATTTGCCCTATTTAAAGGATTACGGTAATTTGATTCAGACCATGAAGAAGAGTTATAAGTAGTTTGGAAAAAGTCAGAGAATAAATCAGCAATTTCAGAGTCAGTCGATGCCTCCATTGAGTTAAATCGAACCGATGAAGGCAAAGCTGATGACTTACGCTTTGCGTTGACAAAGTTATAAAACTGCTTCGGGTCATTTGAAAATTCAAATTTACAGCGGTCTAAATACATAGAATAGCAATGACTGTTAAGAACGTTAAAATCAGATCGAGCCACCACATATTTCGAAAAATCGTATGGCCTACCCGATTTTTTATACTTTTTATAAGTGTTTGATTTAAGATTTTTAAATCGTTGAAGCGCATTTGTAAACCAAGGGGGCCTGTTTGGCTTTGGAGGAAGCCTATCAGGAACGCATTCATTAAAAAAAGTGTTTAGAACGCTATAGAACACTTCAGTGGCACTTTCGATGTCCATACAGTTCTAAATTCTGTCCAATTATATTGAGAAATCATTAAGCTAAGTTTACTAAAGTCACATTTACGAAAGCTTCTCATTTTAGTTGGAGAAACTAAAGGAGAGAGGGTATCAAGGTAGGGGGGGCAAATTGTCAATTCCATAGTTGGATGGTATTGGTCTTCTGGTACCACAAGAGCGTCAATTCTAGATACCGTGACTTCAGACGGCTCTGAAGAAAACACAAGATCTAGTTGTCTATGTAATGAATTTCGTATAAAGCTAACTTTCTGTAACGATAATTCTAAAAGGCCATCCACAAAGTCATGGGCGGATAAAGGTAGAGCGACAAGTGAGTCAGTAGGAGGGGACCAAGAAATATCCGGGAGATTAAAATCACCCAAAACAATCAAAAGGTCTCTATTGGAAAGAAAGGATAGAATAGATTTAATAGCTGCTAGATGTTGCTCATAAATTATAAGGTCAGAGCCAGGTGGAATATAGGAACATGTAATAAAGATAGACAAGGATTGGAGGGTAACTTTCACACCAACAAATTCAATGTCACTAGGGACATGAGAGTGAATTCTTTCAGAATTTAGGGTAGAAGTAACAGCAATTAGAACGCCGCCCCCCCTGCGGGAAAGGCGATCAGTTCTGTAGGTATTAAAATTATTTGCAAGAACTTCAGAGTCTGTTATCTCTGGTTTCAGCCAAGTTTCTGTAAAAGCTAAGATATCGTCCGTAAATGCCGAGGAGTCAGCATAAAGCTTGGGTAGCTTCATGTTAAGTCCTCTAACATTTTGGTAAGCCAATAATAAACCTTTCGGTTTTTTGGCACCGTGGAAAGCCTATTATTTGTTCTCGGTTTATTAGGAACAAATTCTTTTATAACCAGATCATCATTAAGCCAGAAGCTTTCAGAAAGCAGTTCTTTAAACACATCAGGCGGAGCAAAAATTTTGAAAGACGATATCCTACGGGCGTATGAAAATCGAAATTGTTCAACCGCAATATCCTCGGATGGGAATTTTTCACGAATGAATTCCAAAACATCCTCAGATGTGGTATCAGGCGTAAATCTTGAAACAAATAGTTGCTTCCTATGTGGAACAACTGAGAGTTTCTTACGCCCCCCCAGCAGCAGTCTGAACCTCACTCAGCTGAGAGCCAGAAGCGGCACCTACTGTACGTCTGGGTAAAACTGAGAGATTTTTACGCCCCCCAGCAGCAGCCTGAACCTCATTCGGCTGAGCGACAGAAACGGCGCCCACTGTACGTCTGGGTAAAACTGAGAGATTTTTACGCCCCCCAGCAGCAGCCTGAACCTCATTCGGCTGAGCGACAGAAACGGCGCCCACTGTACCTATGGGTATGGTCGGCACCGGATAGGTTGATTCCGCCGGATCTGAAGCCTGACTTTCAGATACAGGGGCTACAGGGACAGGGACTACACCTGAACTAGCAGTATCCATTGGCACAGGGTGTTCACTTACCCCTGTGTCACCAGAAACTGCAGAAGCTACCAAGTTTGGATTTAAAGTGGATTCAACACTCGCCTTTACTGTAGTTGAGCTAGCTTTTTTGCGTTTGGGCGACTCGGTTAAAAATTTTTTATTATTAAATTGTTCACATACGGAATTAAATCCATCATTGAGCTGTTTAAAAACTCGTGAAAGATTACATAGGCCGTCTCGAGTCTGCCCCATAAAGCTGCTCATCTCAACTGCCAAATCCCTGCAGGGCTCACATACCCACATGAGACCAATCCGCATTTCAATAAAGTCTTTAACTCTGCCAGTAAATCCTGCACATTTAGAATGCATCATTGCTTCGCAGAGCCAACAGTAAACAAAAGGGTCATTAGATGCAGTCATACAATTTTTCTTAGTACAGATAAGAGCCATTATAAGAAAACAAGAAAGGAAGCTACCTTCGGCCAGCCGAAGCTTATATACCCTTGTAGATAAAGTAATGCCTACTCGGTGCAGTTCCAGGAATACCAATTTTGTTTTTAAGTAGTCAAGAATCAAAACGCCTACTTCCTACAAAGTTACAATGAATTTTCTTATATTTGTTTGAATTTTCCTATGGGAGCCTTAAGATATAGTGGTCCGATCCGGCTCGCTCCGACATATGTACTACCTGCAATAGAAAGAAGACTTTCGGGAAAGTTTCATCGCGATAGCTTTAAAACTGAGAGACTAGTTCGCATAGAAACGGACAGAAGGACAGACGGACATGGCTAGATAGACTCGGCTATTGGTGCTGATCAAGAATATATATACTTTATGTGGTCGGAAACGTCTCCTTCACTGCGTTGCAAACATCTGACTGAAATTATAATACCCTCTACAAAGGTATAAATATGTTAAAGAATAAAGAGAATAAAATAAAAAGTATATAAAAGTATAAAAAAATACCTCAAGTAAATTTGGCACTGGGATCAAATTCCAAAACCACAAAAACACAAAAAGCGCGAGATCGCGAATTAAATCGAAAGAGAGCGCGAGAGAAAAGTCTTCTATCGACTGAGCGTGGCTTGTGGGGCACCAAAACAACTCAACGCACGAACAGTTAGATGTAAAGCAAGCAAGAGAGAGAGAGACTATGAGAATAGGTCTACAAGAAATTCGGAAGGTTCAGAGAGAGGGAAATTACAGTTATAATAGAGCGGCAGAGAGAGAGAAAGAGTAAGAGAGAGAATATAAGAGCCAATTTAGAGAGTGCAAATTACACTAACAAAGCCAAGATATTAAATAAATCAAATGGAAATGTTAAAATAACTATAACCACGTACCCGTAATCTGGGAGATCTATGAAAGTCACTAACACGATTGTTAGGCTAAACTTTGTTAGTAAATAAACACAAAATACTTGCGGAAATAACACAATATAAAACAAAAACTCAGAGCACAATGGTAAACACAACCGTTCACAAGCGACGCTAAATCGATTATGATTATATTGCCCTCTTATTACATGGTTTAGCAATTTCTAGGTACAATTAATGGCGGGTTTAACATTGGTTTTACATAGCTTTTTGAATTAGCGTTAATGTTAGTTGTTTAGTGTTAAATATATCTAGTATTTTTTGTCTATCGGGAAGTTTATCGTTATTGGGTTGGTCGCTGGCCATCATCGTTACCTCATTGATTGCTACGAGATTTCCAGCAACCGCTACGCAAATCAAAGCCGGCATTAATTTCTATGCGCAAAGTAGCGCTGCACCAATTTACTATATTATTTAAATCATTGGTTTCCTTTTAAATTTATGGTTCTCACTAATAAATTCGAAGTCATACATTTTACATTTTTATTAAATGATTACAAGAAATGAAAGTTTTTTTCCATTTGTAGCATTGTGTTTTGGGGCATAGTTTCCATACAATATTTTAAAAACTTACTGAAGGAAAATAATTATTAAAAAAACGGGTTGCCGTTTGCCTTTGGCTGCGTGGATGCGGGCGGCAGCGTTGTGCCTACTAGCAGATGAGCTGGCGTTACAACCTCTCCCTCGTTGGGACTGCCTTTGTCTACGATGAGCGGCCTCGAATTTAGGAAGGCTTCCACCTCCACTATGACGGTATGGAGCTCGTCGTCCTTCAGAATAGCTCTGCCCAGAAGAAGAAGATGCTTGGCCGATTTTACGGCCGCCTCCCAAAGGCCGCCTATATGTGGCGCTCTGGGAGGGATGAATTCGAAGCTGAATCGGTGGGCCGCAGCATCCGACATGATGCTTTGGTCGTTGGTGTCGACAGGTTCCAAAAGCTCCTTCAGGATTTGAGCAGCTCCCACAAAATTCGTGGCGTTGTCGCAATAAAGTTTGACAACAGGACCACCCACAAACCTGGATAAACATAAAATAAATGTATTAGACGTCAAATCTTTCACAATGTACAGCCTTGGAAGCAAAGCAGACAAACACTGCTATGTACATTTTGATTGGCTGCCTTCCCTGAATTAAAAGTGAGACCTTAACAGGCCCAAAAAGATCCACTCCGCTTATTTCAAAGGGTCTATTTCCATGCAATCAATCTCTTGGTAAATTACCCATTATCTGTGATAGAAGTTTTGGTTTATAATGAAAACAATGAACGCACTGCTGTACAATGGTACTGCACTCGCGACGTGCCTTAATAAGCCAAATCACTTGTCTGAGAAGCCCAACCAACGACCGTGGACCCGCGTGACAGTTGGTTCTATGTAAGTGTCACAAGTATACGTTCACAAATTTGCAATTTTTAGACATTAACAAGGGGAATTTAGCGTTGTGAGCAATGGGGGCATGAAGAAGACTACCACCTACTCGCAACAAAGAGTATGACGGCGTTCCAAACTGTTTAACTGATAGAAAAGGATTTATTTTTTGAATTCCAGCACGGATGTTAGCGGATTTTTCTAGTTTTACAATTTCTTTTGAATAGATTAAACTACTGTTCCAAAATCGTCCGCTGACGGACGATATCTTTTTTCTTCGGTTGATAAATCGATAGGGAAGATGTCTGTAGGTTGGTACACCGTTTGTTTTTAATCTGCCATATCGACATTCACTTCTGAAACTTCACGTATTTGGTACTGATCAAAAGGTTAGTCTATTAGCTTTAAAAAAACGAAATACAATTTTTTTTTGTTAGGGAAAACTAAAAAATAATTTTTTTTGAAAAGTGTCAAAAAACAACATTTGGAAAAAGAGGTCTGTAAGTTGGGACACTTTTATAAGTCAATAATACTCATACCAAAAGTACTCCAAAATTTTAAAAACTATTTAATTATGTTAATTTAATCAATTTTAGTTCGTCTTAAATTATTTCCATTTCCATTTTTTAGGAACTTAGACCAAATAACAATTAAAATCAAAAGGCTCTTTGAACATTCCTTTTTCCCCTAATATCAAAGAAATGTACTAGGCAGAAAGCGACCTCTGTTGGCCTAAGGCCTTTTTGTATGAAAAACGGGTGTCTCAACTTACATGCTCAAAGTGTCCCAACTTACACATAATGGGTAGTTTCGGGAAAAAATTAATAACTTTTTTTCTGACTGTCACATTAAGCTGTTTTTTTTTATACCCGTTACTCGTAGAGTAAAAGGGTATATTGTTTTCGTGCAAAAGTATGTAACAGCTAGAAGGAAGCATTTCCGACCCCATAAAGTATATATATTCTTGATCAGGGTCACTAGCCGAGTCGATCTAGCCATGTCCGTCTCTCCGTCTGTCTGTCTGTATGAACGCTGAGATCTCGGAAACTACAAAAGCTAGTAGGTTGAGATTTCCCACACATATTCTTTGGCTTCCTACGCAGCGCAAGTTTATTTTAGCCGAGCGCCACGCCCCCTCTAACGCCCACAATCGCCCACTAACGATTTTAAAATGGGTCCTGCGCCCACATCTTTAAAGATTTCCGAAAAGTATAAATGCAATTTTGTTCTGTATATTTATACCTATCGAAATGTAGAAGAAAATGGTGAAAAATGGTACACGACTCTCACAGCTTAAATCTTGCTAGAGCCTGGCTTATAATGTTTTCCCAAAAAGTTTTGTCACTAAAAAGGACTACAAAAAATAAAAAATATCGATCTTTTAAAAGAGCTAAAAACGCGTCTGCTCCGAGCAGCAGATCTACTTTTTGTGGCTTATAAAACGCTGGATCAGCAAGCTGTATATTTGGAGGAATATTAAGAGATTCAATTGAAACGCCTTTTTCTAGGTGATAAGAGGAAATAGATTTTAGAACGATGAAGTCAGCAACCATTTCATATTCATGAAGGCGAGAACTAATTGTAGTTTGCACAACTTGGATAAACTTGATTTTCCAATTCCCAACAAATTAATTTCTTTTAGCTGCAAACTTCTCGCCAACTCGTCCGTTATAAAATTGACTTGGGAACGTGAAAGTACCCTAGCTGGCTGAATCTGACAAGAGTCACCTTTTATATCTACAATTGCTGTCGCCAAAACAACTTGCTGTGCATCGAGGGTGCTTGCATGATTTGACGACAACAGGTCAGGTTTGAGTGTTCTGCTGCTTGCACTCCTATATGGCTTGCCGCTGGATCTAAATTTTGTTGTATGTTTGCGTCAGCAGTATGGCGATGTAACAATATGTGGTGGGGCTTTGAGCATACCCTGCAGCGAATTGCCTTGCAGGCGGATACATTATGCTCTTTTCTCAAATAATTTATGCAAAGTGGGACCCCTTTGGCAAATTTAAAACGAGCTATGACAGGACATGTCGTGATAAAATTGTCTTTCTTAGGGCCGTTTTCTCGTCCGTCCTGCAAAGTAAAATTTAGCTAATAGAAGGATAAATTTATCCCGATGGCATCCCGTCATTTAAAACTCCAAATAAAAGGCGCACTAATTTGAGACTGGGTGGCAGCCCCACAATAGAAAAGTTAACTAATTGTCAAAAATTAATCGAAAAATACCATAAAACAGTCATACTAACAGCTGATGATATAAACAAAATTTCAAACTAATATAAAACAATGTCGGCAGAAAGAAAGTTTCGCGGTAAAAATTATACCGATGAACAGGACACAATTCTTGTAGAACTGGTGTCTTCGGAATCGCCTCCGGGAGATTGAATTCTTACATGCGTGCAATCTATGGCTCCTATGACTTTCGGAAACTTGGCTATTTTGGCTATAAAAATCAACAACATTTTCTTGAAGATCTTTAATACGCCGGTACTTCATAAATTGTTTTGAAAAAGACTCTATAGCAAAATTAACGCCCTTAACAACTCGACTGGCAGTGGCCACGCTAACACCACAAAAATTGCCTAAAGTTATAAGAAAACTGCCGCTTGCGTAGAATCTAAGAGCTATTAGAAGCTTAACCCATGTATTATCGTTTCCCGATAATAATGGTTTGTGATTATATGGAATTAGTTAAATCAAATGAATGCACTTACTGCTTTACTTTAAATTCAAGTCGCAAAACATTTTTTTGTAAAGCAAATTTTACCGCTTTTTCTTAAGAAAACCCTTTTAACAAATTCTTCATCACTGTAATGTTCGAAGTAATTTCTTTGGTCGTGATATCTGCGCCGATAGGTTCGCGCTTCAGACAATTCGACGATATCCCACAGAGTTTGAAGATAAATCGCTCGGGAATTCATTTTAAAATCAATTGGATGACATTAACAATTTTGATTTGTATTTAACTGTAAATAGAATACCCTGTTTTCGAATAAAGAGTGGAACCAGATTGACAACGCTCAAATGTCTGGCAACACTTGCGCACAATCCAACCGCACAAATTTTGCACGTTTGATGAAGTACCGAGACAATATTTGTCCCTACCTGCGGTAACATAAGGACGAGTAAACCATTTTTTGTTTATCGCTCCGTTGTCCCGGCAGGCAAACTAAAGTACGGACAAGAAAACGGCCCTTGGGGGTTCTAATTGTTTGTGATACTGCCAGTGAAGTTTTGCCAAATTGCTTGTTTCTAGTATCCTTTGCGACCTTTTGAGCGTCCACTTGTAGCCTCTTCCGCCGACAAATGCTGAAAACGCTTATAGAGGGCAGAAACACAATCAGACCATAACAGAATTTTCTGATAATCTAAATTCTCTACCCACATAGAGCGAGCCTTTCCGTCAACCTTTGACATAACAATATGAATTAATAGTGCGTTTGCAATGACCTTTTTGTCGCCAACGGACTCATATATTGCCGATACTGTATCAATAAGCGACCGCAATGCGCTTGCAGATGGACTTTGGATAGACTGTATCTCAAAAAGTCAAGATATGCCATCAAAAAATATAAGGCACTCGTTGTCATAAACTTGCTTTAGAGCAGCAAGAGCCTTCGCATAATTCTGATCCGACACCTAAAAGGATTTTACAGTACCTATTGCTTCGGTTTCTAAGCAACATAATAAATGATTAAACTTTTCAACGTTGCTTAGGGATGGGTCACTATCAATTATGCTAGAAAATAATTCAATAAAGTTTTTGAATTCAGAATACCAAACAAATACAAACACCAAACTTGGGCAACTGCATTCAAGGAAGGTGCCTAGTATTCGATAGAGTTGTGTTTAACACTGATTCGTTTAGATTGCTTGGCTGGAGTTTTTACTGACCATAAAAATGCCCTGGTTAGCACGCATAAATCTTCAAGTTCAGATCGCGATGACAAGTCCGGATCGACATCCTCAACAGAGAGCTGCAACGAGTCAATCATTTTCGGGTACACCCGATCATTTACTCGTATCCGTTTTGATTAATCGCTTCGGGTGAGCGAAATGAAATGAGCGGTGAGCGAATGCGATCGTCCCATGAATGATCGTTTTTGATCGTTCAAGTGTGTGATCTGATCGTGTGTGAACGTTCGACTTGAAGATTTTACCCGTTTGTGATCGAATGTTTTGTGCAATCGATTGGTGTGATCGTGCTTCGCGCTTATCGGTATGACCGTGCAGTTCGAGTTATTGCTTTATATTTTGCACAACATATTTTTATATTTGCACAGAAGGACAACAAGTAATGGATATTGAAAGCGTTTTAGAACTAATATCAAATGGAACCTACACGTTGTCAGGCCAACGGAAAGGAAAAAGTTCCATATGGAATAAATATTTCTCATTAAACATATAGTACATTGAAACGCACTCTCCCCTTATTTTATTTCGTCGTCACAAGAAATCATATTAATCCGTTCACAATCTGTTCATGTGCAACTGACTCGAGGTCGCAATCATCGGGAACGAAGCTCAAAATCACATCATTGATAGTTGATCGGATCGTCCTTCGGCTTTCGGGTTTTTTCGTGATTATTCGTTGCCGAGTGAGTTTACCGGATTAAACGAAAATGATCGTGCGATGATCGATCGTACCCGATCATACTCGTTGCAGCTCTCTGATCCTCAATTTGCAGTTGTAACGAAAACGCACGATCTATATACGTATCTAAAATACTTAAACGACAATCCAACTGTACAGAGTTAAAAGAAATCTTTATACCTGTTACTCGTAGAGTAAAAGGGTATATTGCAAAAGTATGTAACAGCTAGAAGGAAACATTTCCGACCCTATAAAGTATATATATTCTTGATCAGGGCCACTAGCCGAGTCGATATAGCCATGTCCGTCTGTCCGTCCGTATGAACGCTGAGATCTCGCAAATTATGAAAGCTGAAGGATTGGTATTTGGCATGAAAATTCTTGGAGTTCCTACAAGTTTGTTTCAAAAAGGTGTCACGCCCCTTCTAACACCCACAATCGCTTATATACTATTTTAAAAATTTAAATATTTCGGAAAAGTAAAAATGCAGTTTTATTGTGTTTATCAATACCTATCGAAATGTAGAAGAAATTTTTTAAATGGGACCATTCGTTAAAAAGTTACGGCGGATCAAAGTTGTCTATCTCCATCTCCCTCGCACGCCCTTTACCTGAGTAACGGGTATCTGATAGTCGGGGCACCCGACTATAACGTTCTCTCTTGTTTTATTTTGCACTGTTTTAGCTATACGATTTATATCCTTTTTAACTGAATTTAAATTTCTCATAATATTTTCTTAATCAGCTTCTTCTACAATAGAAGTATTGCTGTCAGAAACTCCACAACGTTTAGGCATTTTTAATAAAATTACAAAAATGTTTAAATTATTTGGCAAAGCTATAATTGTTGAAATGTTCCACTGTAACTATGAACCAATTCACTCAAACCAATCGAACTCCGTTTAGTGATCTCCAATTAAATAAACGCAGTGTTATTCAAAATAATTTTACATAACATACAGTTGCGAAAAAAATAATAGCACCACTTCAATACATTTGCTTCTGAGTGAAAAAAAAATTGTTTTCAGTGTTTTTTTTTTTTACTGAAATTTTTTTTTGCAAACTTAAGTATTCTCCCTAACCAAAAAAAGTTGTCCCAAAATTTTAAATACTGCCTACATATTTTTTTTGTATTATTTTACTAAAAAAGGCCAAAAAATACCGAAAAAAATAATAGCACCACTTCCAAAATAATAAGTATATCCCTCATATTTTGGCGGATAACCTCAATACAAAGCATGTGTTTATTAGATTGGTCTATGATCTCAATATTTTGATCATTAAAAGTTCAAAAATAACATTAAAATGGGGCGTGGAAATCATTGCACTGAGGAAAAGCGTGATCTCATCAAAAAGTTGATAAAGTATGGAAAATCTTACAGAGAAGTTGGTCGATTGGTCGGATGTTCGAATAAAATGATAAGGAACGCCATAAGTTACAAAGAAAAACCTGAAACACGTGGTCGAAGTCGGTCTATGACCCCCCTTCACGTCCACCGATTGATTCGACAGAGCAAGAAGGATCCTTTCAAGTCTGCTACTGAGCTTAAAAAGGAGCTTAAAATAGATGCGACGGACCAAACTGTTCGTACATATCTCAGGCAACATAACCTAAAAGCCTGCAGCCCGAGAAAGGTACCACTTTTAAGCGACAGAAATATTTCTAAGCGAATTAAGTTTGCCAAGGAGCATGTAAATTGGTCACCCGAACAATGGAGGAATATATTATGGTCAGATGAAAGCAAGGTGGTTTTGTTTGGTGGAAAGGGATCTCGATCGTATGTCAGACGTCCAAGGAACGCAGAATATAAGCCCCAGTACACCATAAAGACCATAAAGCATGGAGGGAGTAGTGTGATGGTATGGGCCTGCTTTTCCTATTACGGAGTAGGTCCAATACATTGGATCAAGACCATCATGGATCAACACGTATACGTGAATATCATGGAGACCATTATGCTACCCTTCGCAGAATATGAAATGCCGCTGGTATGGGTCTTCCAGCAGGACAATGACCCCAAACATACCAGCAAGAAGGCAAAGAAATGGTTTGGGGACAATTCTGTAAACGTGATGGAGTGGCCTCCGCAGTCTCCAGACCTTAATCCAATAGAGAATCTGTGGTCGGACGTCAAGAAGAGAGTTGCTGCTTCCAAGCCAACATCCATCGGATCCCTTTGGGAAGTTATTAAGGAGTCCTGGACCCAAATTCCCATAAAACGATGCCAGGACCTAGTTGACTCTATGCCAAGACGATGCGCAGCTGTTATTTCCAACAAGGGAAACGCAACAAAGTACTAAATTAAAGTATTAACTTAGATTTAATAGTTCAATATTGTTACCTAACGAATTTGGGTAGTTCCTATAATTTTAAACCAATTTTTGAAAAGTGGTGCTATTATTTTTTTCGTTAAGTTTTTTGAATTTTTATAAAGTTTGTTATATAACTTAAAAACTAAACAAAAAATAAACTTTTTTTTTTCATTTCCAGTTTCTTTAGTGTATTTTGATTTCAAAATGGTATTACGTGATTTTATAGAGCTAAAAATTGAAGTATGGCGACTATTTAAAAGTTGCTCGAGTAGGTGGTGCTATTATTTTTTTCACAGCTGTATAACATATAATTAACATATCCACAATCCTTTATCCTTTATATGAAATATATTTCATTAGGTTTTTACCTTCTTTGTTTGATGCAAATTATTGTTGTGAGACGTCATTCTCACTCTTAAAACAATTTTTACGATGAGGGCTTTTAATCCAAATTTAATTGCCCGGCGTCCAGAAATCGGCTCCAACCAACTTTTCCAAAATGCCTCCAACGATTTGGCTTCAACGAAATGGGTCCGACTAAAATGTCCAAAGATAGAAACTCCTAGAAGTTTCCAATTTTATGGCCCAAAATGTCCAAACGGGGGCGCCAAAATGTTCGTGCAAATCACGAAAGCCACTACGGCAATTTATTTCCAAATAATAATTCGGACAGAGAGGAAAATAACTTGTAGACACTTTCGTTTTCGAATTGAGAGTGATCCAGTCACATTTGCTCAAACTCTTCTAGAGCCATTATATGAGTTTTAAGGTTGAAATAGTGGTTCTCGCGAGTGCGAGGGAGCGAAAGCTCTTTTTAATACAAGAGCGCAAGATCGACTTCATAAGATCTTAGTTACTAATTATACCCGTTACTCGTAGAGTAAAAGGGTATATTGTATTCGTCGGAAGCATTTCCGACCCTTTAGAGTATATATATTCTTGATCAGGGTCACTAGCCGAGTCGATATAGCCATGTCCGTCTGTCTGTCTGTATGAACGCTGAGAACTCAGAAACTACAAAAGCTAGAAGGTTGAGATTTCCCATACATATTCTTTGCCTTCCTACGCAGCGCAAGCCGAGCGCCACGCCCCCTCTAACGCCCACAATCGCCCACTAACGATTTTTTGAAATGGGTCCTGCGCCTACATCTTTAAAGATTTCCGAGAAGTATAAATGCAATTTTTTTGTGTATATTTGTACCTATCGAAATGTAGAAGACATTTTTCAAATCGGACCATTCATTAAAAAGTTATAAGCAATCAACAAATGTTATATATCCATCTCCCGCGCACTCCCTTTAGCCGAGTGACGGGTATTAGATAGTCGGGACACCAACCCGACTAAGACTTATTTTTAATTTATATAATAAAAATTGGAGAATAAGACTTATTTTCAATTTATCTAATAAAAATTTAAGAATAAGACTTATTTTCAATTTTTAATTTATAAAATAAAAATTGAAAAAAAAAAGGTTTATCACGTTTTCATATTTGCCGAACCATAGTAAGTAAGTGGTTTTTTTCCCTTATTTTTTGGACGCTATTTTGACTATCAATTTTTTTAAACTCATAACACTTATTTGCAGTCCCTGTTTTTAATCAAGACAAATATTGATATAGAAAATAGCAATACCCGAAGCGACAATGTCCGCTACTATAAGCAAAGCATTTATTGCTGATGCTTTCATATTTCCAAATTCAAATTAATATCCGAGTAAAATCCCGCCTAACCTTAGCTAAACAGTAAACCCACCTAAAGCGCACTAACATTCTATCCATATCCTTCTAGCCATAACATACCTTATATTACCTAATATTACCTCACCTTAACCCCACGTATTTTATTTTCACCCTTTGCATACTTTTTTAGCACCCTAATGCTGTTTTCACTATTTCCTCGTCTTAACCCACCCCAACACCAGTTTTTCCTCTTCTTAGCTAACCTAACTTTAGTCTCACCTAAAAAAAATGTTTCCTTACTATACCTACTAACTTTAACTTCACTTTTTCTTATTTAAACTATATTTGGCTTGTAAATAGTTAGTTCTAAGACCAGAATTATTATCAAAGCGTAAAATTTTTAATATAATGGGTGAAAAGTGGTCCGAATTATAAAATGTTTGGCATGTATTTGCATGTAATTGATTTAATAGGGACCCAGTCCCAGTCCCAGTCTATACCCACATCTTCGAATTTCATATCCTCCCTGGACAGAGATTTCATAAGAAATCCTTTGAGCATGGATGACCAACAAATACTTTAAAGAAATCGCGGTCCAAAGAGGACTATTCAATTTACGATCCTTTCGGTACCATCGTTGTTCTAACTATTTACAAGCCAAATATATTTAATTGACTCTATTTCAAAAGAGTTTTCTCAAGAACCACCGAAGGTAAGATACATCAAGTGATATGTTCTTTAGTTGCGGCAGATTACTCGTAAACCAGCAGGGGGGGGGGGGTTCAACCGTCATTTTAGACCATAAGTATGTTCGCCAATATGGCTTTAAAGATTACGTTCCCCCTATACGATTTTTGGGGTCCCAAATCGACCCACCCTAGTGCACATGCTTTCGAGAAAGCATTCTTTTACCAAGGGTGTAAGAGAGTGAGGTCAGAGTATACACGATAGTGATCATAAAGAGCCAAATTCGTAAGTTTCGACGACTTTGGCCGAGTTGTGCAGTTCTACTTGTGCAGAGAGTGACGTCACAAGTGCGAAATGGCTGATGCAATTGAACGCGGATCTGGTAAACAGTATTCACACGCCGCCGGAAATGGAGCAGGTTCAGTCGGAAACGCAGGATGCAGTTTTACTGGGCTATTCAGAGGTTTTAAGGAGGATAATGTATCCAGACAAACTGATTCACTCAAACCAGTTTGAGTCGCTTAAGAATGCGAGCACACCGATCACTTTTAATCCGGTTACGACGCTTCGCAGAATTGGGCAGGACAGCAATTCATACAGCAAGTGAACACGTGCAACATGAATGCGCAAAGGGCCACGCCTCCTTATGCTGATAGGAGGGCGTCGCCAGAATTTATACCGAACGCATTTTCTTATGATAATCTTTAGGGAAACAACGCAGGGCAGTTCACACCGACAAATACAGCAGCGCAATGCGGTCCGCCATGTAATACTGTCGGATTCATGTCACCAAACAATGCACCAATGTTTGTACATCAAAATGGTGCCGCAGGGTTCGTTCCGCCAGCTAGTGGACTTGGTTTTGTACCACAGCCAAATGCCGCTTATAATGCTGAACTCAATGCTGGGAACGTTAGAGCAGGAAGACATATACCACAGTTTGCAGGCACACAGCTTTCACACGTAACACCAGCTCAAGTTGCATCGCGTCAGGTCATATCACGAGACCTGCCAGTTTTCACCGGAAAACCCGAAGAGTGGCTATTATTTATAAGCCATTATGAACAATCAACCGAGAGATGTGGATTTACAAACGAAGTGAATCTGATCAGACTCTAGAAGTGTCTGAAAGGATCTGCGCTAGAAGCCGTCCGGGGAAAGCTCATGATGCCAGCTATGGTACCTTATGCTATTGGAACGCTAAGGATGTTGTATGGGCGTTCAGAGATAGTGCATGCTAGCTTGCAACGAAAGCTAAAAGAAGAACCGCCCATTAAACCCAACAACTTGGAATCCGTGATTCGTCTGGCACTGGCAGTCCAGAATTATTGTGCCACAATGATGTCAGTTGGACTACAGGAATACCTTAATGATTCTTCTCTGCTGAACGATTTGGTTGCTAAGCTGCCGAGTGATCTTAAGCTGGATTGGGGCAGACATCGCTTAGCATCTGGTGCCGCCAATTTGATCACGTTCGACAAGTGGCTTTTTGGTATAGCGATAAGCGCAACGATGGTTGCACCCTATGAATGTCACTCAACAGAGAAGGATAAAAGTGGAAGGTATTCAAAGGAGCGCCTGCTGGTGCACGACATGCTGGAAAACAATGACGTCGGCGAGTCGAAGGCACACGTCACAGAAGAACATCCTTGTCCAGAATGTGGCTGCGACCATGGTCTGGCAAATTGCAAAGGATTCTTATCCATGTCTTACCCAAGCGACTTTTATTTTGTTGTTATGGAAAGCATATTGTCCGTAACTGCAGAGTAAAGAAACTTTGCAATATCGATGGATGTACAGCTGTGAAAAAAATAATAGCACCACTAACCCAAAAAAACTTTAACTAGTCACCCTACTCACATTTTTTAACTTTTTTAACTTTTCAAAAAAGGGTTTGAAATAGTAAGGCTAAACATAATTTGAATATGAAAAAAAATGTTAGCTTTATAAAAGGTTTCTGGACTTATTTAAGAAAATCAATGCAAAACCGGAAAAACGTACGAAAAAAATAATAGCACCACTTCTCTAAAAATAGAATAAAAGGTAGAAAAATGACATATGGGTAACTTAATCTTTAGTTGGCGGTAGCTAAGAAGTAAATCTAAGTTTAAAGTGTAAATATCTTTTGGGATTTTTGGATATAATGACTTACTATAGATTAAACAAGTCAAGGACCCTACCTATAAAGAAATTGGGGCCCAAAAGTCATGATATATTTTCAAATTTATTCGGAAATGATTTAAGACGTTTTAGATTAACTGTTTAAACTGTCTTTAAAAAAAAATTCGAAGATTTTTGGTTGTGTTATGGTCAAGCGATTACACTTATAAAAAGGATTTCTTCTTACCCAATTTAACTTTGCCTTCACACATTCTCATAAGTTTGCGGGCATTCATTTGTAACTTTTTTTGACGAGCCCTATGCCCTTGTATATGTGTTTCGCATTTCGGATAGGATTTTTTTTTAAGTGCATGTTTTATAAATTTGTTTATTGAAATTATTAAAATATTTGCTATTATTTTAAGCACGTGTTTTAGTTTAGTTTTGGCCCTGATAAGATTCTGTGTGCTTTGTGATATAACATTTTGGAAGGAAAAATGGGCCAGGACTCGGTTTTTCTGTGTTATCCTTCAAAGTTTATGCCATTCTTAATGAAGATGATCCAAAACCTAAGAAATCGAACCGGTTTTCATGACCGTTTTTCATCCAATATGTTTCTTTTTTGAATATTTTTCTTTTCCGACTTGGAAAATTTTCCACATGTCGTTGTATTGCCAAATGGTAATCAATTTGATGTCTGGATATCAGGAGAAGTTAGTTTTAGTCAAATCTCATAAAATATATCCTTTATACACAAGAATATTAGCGCATCGTAACGTTTTATTTAAAGAAAACGGAAGTGGTGCTATTATTTTTTTCGGCCTTTTTTGACTTTTTTTCTTAAAATCTGAAAAAATTATATGTAGACAATATTTTCGATATCCGTATCAATTTTTTCAAATGGGTGGAATACTAATCAAGATAATAAAAAACACTTCTTATATAAAAATCCCCGTTTTCCACAAATTTTTTTAATATTAAGAACCTGTGACGAAGTGGTGCTATTATTTTTTTCGCAACTGTAAATTACCGCACAACGTGCTGCTGCACTATCCGAATACTGAAATTAAGAGCGAGAATTGCAATGACAAAAACCGGCGGATCAGAGACCAGCGAGTCTACGGATTTCTGACCAATTTTCTCAGAAGTTCTTATGGCGTAATGGAGAAACTAATCGCCCACCGGATACATTCGTAATGCAGGCGCTGCATGCTCGCCGTCACTTGCCAACTTTATATTGAGGCGTAATGCAGAGAGATTTGGTGAAAGTCATCCAGAAGCCCTATTTGCCGAAACACGTTCGATGACGATTGTTTGGAGTCAGTTGATACCGAGGAACAAATGGTTCAATTAGCGAGCAGTATTAAGGATATTCACGCGAAGGGTGGATTCGAAATGAGAAATTGGATATCAAACTCCAAGCGCGTCGTACGCTCTCAGAATGACATTTATGAAGCACCGCCTAAGTACCTTGGCACACAGAGCGAACTGCAGGAGAAAGTGTTGGGAATGTGGTGGCTGCTTGAGTCTGACATGTTAACGTTTGTCATTAGGCCTGAGTTGCTGCAGAAGTCGTGAGCTGGCTGTAATACGAAGCGCCGAGTGTTGAGTATCGTTATGTCCATTTTCGGTCCACTCGGGCCTCTTGGATTTTTTAACGTGCGTGCCAAAATTATTCTTCAAAACATTTGGAGGTCAGGTGTGAGCTGGGACGACGCAATCAAGGAACCGGATGAGATCGACTGGATGAAATGGCAAGCCTTGCTGCCAAAACTGAGCGATCTGCGCATTCCTCGCTACATGTCATGCTTAAGTAATGTTAAGAGCTTGCAACTACATATGTTCGTCGATGCTAGCTTGGATGCTTACGCTGCAGTTGCATATTTGCGAGTTGGTGTTGAAGACGAAATCAGATGTTCCCTACTGGCATCGAAAACCAGAGTAGCGCCTTTGAAACCCATATCAGTACCACGAATGGAATTAATGGCAGCGGTTTTGGGAATTGCGCTTGGCCAAGTGTTTGGAGTCTGAGCTATCAACCGAAATTGAGAAACGCGTATTCTGGATAAAATCCGACGCTCGCAAGTACCCGCAATTCGTAGATTTGCGTGTCCGAGAAATTCTTTAAGGTTCCGAGGTTGGTGAATGGCGCTGGGTAGTCGGAGTAGCTACACGGAAAATAAATATCTAAAGCCAGAGAGACTGAAGTGTTGTACCACAAGGAGGAAAGTAAGAAACAGGTCTCGGCGCTGGCATCTGTTATGCCGGATCCATTACGTTTCAGCAAACTGGAGCGTCTGTTCGACTTTCTACGCCTTCTTCCTGTGAAACCGCATGGACCTGAACTGGAGAGATTGCTGTTGCTTAAGTGTGATGTGGAAATGGACACAACTTTCATAAGGACATGTCAAGAGAAAGAATTTTTTGACGAGATTCGATGCATTAAGGAAAATTGCTGCCTGACAAACCGGAAAAGCATTATATATAGATGCTCACCGTACCTGGACCCAAACGGAGTGCTTCGCATGCAGGGTCGAATTGAATCGCGCTAGAGATCGAGCGTATATCAACGTCAGCAGTGGAAAGGAAGCATCCGGAGATGTCGTTTAGTTTTATTCCTCCGGGATCGCCTCATATGGGCGGCTGCTGGGAGCGTATGGTGCGTTCTACGAAGTCGATCCTGACGGAAATTTTGTCGAACGCTGGACTGCGCGAGCAAGTATTGCGCGCTGCGTTGGCCGATGTCGAATGCACCTTAAACTCAAAGCCGTTGACCTATATTCCATGGGAATCGGAGAATTCGGAAGCTCTAACACCAAACCACTTCTTGGTTGGTAACTCCAGTGGTATACGGGAACGCGGTTTGATGGAAGCTAACGGATTACGCTTAGCCAAGCATTTCTGCATTACTGATCAAACTGGCAGATTGTTTCTGGAAAAGATGGATTCGAGAGTATCTACCCACCCTGACGAGACGTACAAAATGGTTTCATCCGAACCCAGCTCCATTTTCCGTGAATGATGTGGTTCTTGTCGTTGATGAAACAAGCAAGGGAAACACCTGTACTAAAGGGATCGTCGTGGATGTTAATCTGGCGAAGGATGGACAAGTTCGTCGCGGTGTTGTGCGCACACCCGGAGGACTCGTTACTCGCCCTGCAGTCAAACTGGCTAAATTGGACATCATGAGGATTCGTGATACTCAGCGTAGTCACGCAGAAGAATCACGAGGTGGGGAATGTTGCGAGGCTAATAAGAATGTAGCCGCGCGCTAACGGTCCAATTTCAAAAGTTGAGTTATTTGAATTCAAAATCTGTTAATTTAAATTCACTGTAAAGTTATTCAACACTGCTAGGTCGATAACGTTGTTTAGTTGTTCAAAACTGTTAGTCAGTGTCATATCTAGATTATAGTATTGGAAACCTAAGAATATAAGTGACGCTATTGAAAGTGAAAGAGCGGCAAACCACAAATGTAAGCTAAAATGTATTAATTTGATTGATTGTGAACTCATTTTGAATTTAAATAAAAATTTCAGCTATCTGTATGCTGTGAACCAGAGCTCGAAATAAGTGGAAACCCTCTGGGACCGTGAGTGTCCCAACAGTACTACTGCTGATTTATGGTGACTTTGAGTCATTTTACTATAATAAGCATAACTCCTAGAATGTACACTTGATTTCGGCCATAACTCTTCCGTCTCTGGGACATATGTCCCTTTAGATCTGCATTCTCAAAATAAATATTTTTAAAATATTAATAAAAACTAGCCTTGAAAAAAAGCCAATAATAAAACTTTTTGGACTTTCAGACGGTAAATCTCCATTATTTCCGGTGCGATCACAAAGGGCCATTCCTTTTTGGAATTGTACATCTATTTCCTTTCAAATGGTACCAGTTACAAAATTTATGGATCATTGGTTTTTGAGAACTGCTACATTTAGGGCCGGTTTCTCGAGTGCTAACATTTCTTTCTTGACCATCAATGTGAGAGCTAACTTTGACACGGACTTGGACTCTTGCTAAGCGTTTTTGGCTCAATAAAACGACAGCTGAATTCTCAAAGCCAAAAATTTGTATGTTGTCTTCTGATTAGTCAATTTATGTAATTGAAGAGTCATGTTATTTATAGACACCTTTCCTTTAATTTTCTTATATAAATCGTTGAGTTCCAGTCATAAGTTTATTAGCTAAACCTTGTCACAGTTAAAAAAGTTGAAAAAATGGCATAAATTGCTCTTTTAAAAATAAAAGCCTTTCGCGTTTATAATCATTAAACACATTAAAAAGGTATTGGTTTTACATGCAAAAGTATATAAACTTCGGCTAGCCGAAATGAACTTCCTTTCTTGATTTTCTTATATTTGCACACAAAAAAATTGTATTATATTTTTTTTTTTAGGTTCATCTGTCAATATTTCTTGTAATTACTTAGAGATAATAACTGACAAAACAAAAGGAGTTTTCCATTACGAAGTTCGTTTTTTTCCTCCCGTTGACTCGGTTCATTTAAGATTGAAATACTTAAACGATCATAAGGATAAGCTCGGAGGAACCAAAACATTTGACGGTGTTACATTATATTTACCAATTTTGTTACCAAATCAGATGACAGTCTTTGTTTCAAAAGTGGAAGACGCTGAATTGCAAATACGAATATTATTTAAAAAAAAAGAAGATCTTCAGAATTGCATACATTTATATAATATTTTATTTGATAGAGTTATGAAAACGTTAAATTATGTAAGATTTGATCGAAAACAATATGATCCCACACGTCCAAAAATTATACCACTGGCTAAGTTGGAAGTTTGGCCAGGCTATGTTACCGCCGTCGACGAACACAAAGGTGGTTTAATGCTGTGCTGCGATGTTTCGCATCGTATACTTTGTCAAAAAACTGTTTTAGAAATGCTGATTGATCTATATCACCAAAATGTTAAGCATTATCAAGAAAGTGTGAAAAAGACATTGGTTGGAAATATAGTGATAACAAGATATAACAATCGTACCTATAAAATAAATGAGATATGCTTTGATCAAAGCCCGAAGTCCATGTTTCAAACCAGCACTGGTTCCACAAGTTACGTGGAATATTACAAAAAATTTCATAATATAAACATTAAAGACATTAATCAACCATTGCTTCTTAGTATAAAGAAATCAAGAACAACACCAGACGACAAGGAAAGTATACAGTTCTGTTTAATTCCTGAACTGTGTTATCTTACTGGATTGCGCGATGAAGTTCGTTCAGATAATAAACTAATGCGTGAGATAGCTACATTTACAAGAGTTTCTCCCAATCAACGACAGCTGGCGTTAAATAAGTTCCACGACAATGTCTCTAAAAGTACTGCTGCACAAGAAATACTAAATAGTTGGGGTCTTTCACTAAACAAAAGTTACAACAAACTAAAAGGACGTCAAATGGAAACAGCGCAAATTCATTTTTCAAAAACGATAGTGTCAGCTGGAAAAAATGCGGAGTTTTCTAAATATGCTGTAAGCAATGAAATGCTGGAAGTAATTCACCTTAATAAATGGATAATAATTCATTTAAAAAACGATTCAAGAGCTGCAACTAACTTACTTGATAATATGAAACAGTGTTGTAAGCCTCTCGGGATGAACGTTTCTAAGCCAACAATAATTTCTTTGGACCACGATCGAATTGATGCATACATTCAAGCTTTACGACGAAATATAACTATGGATGCACAAATAGTCGTCTGTATTTGTCATAATAGTAGAGATGATCGATATTCTGCAATAAAAAAAATATGTTGTTCGGAATTACCAATACCATCACAGGTAATATTAACATTTATAATTTACTTTATTATTAATTTAATAAATTTACTTATTATTATTTAGTTACTAGTAACCATGTGTATCAGAAAGATTGAGACGTATGAAAATATTGCAAAATCTAGGAAGCTTTGCTATTAACTTCACGTAACAAAACTGCGGTCGATAGACAGCCCACGGTAGTTGCTTGTGAAACTCTCTGGCGATCCGGGGAGCACAACAGTCGATCATAACTGCCGCACAAATGGTAATGAGGTCAAAAGCTGAAAAATATTCAGTTACCGAATGCAAAAGTCGCGAGGCTTACCGCGTGAGTCATTCGAAAAATCTGTTGTTCCAACGCCGCATGTTGACTTAACGTCCTGAGTACCGACTGGAACTGTTAGTGCAGCCATAAATGTACCTAAAACAGTCACATGTGTACCGCAGCGGAAACAAATTTTTGTTCCTTGGCTGAATCCTGACCTTTCATCCCTGGACATTACGGCCTATATCCGTAAGAAAGTTCAGATTGAGGATCATCATTTAAAATCGGTGTTCCCTGTGCTCATTTTGCAATGATGTGCTCACCCAATTTTGGGCCTGAAGGCTAAAAGCTAAAAAAAAGAAAATTCGTTCAAAGGAAGTGGGAAATCCCTTTAAAGAGCCATCCACATCTTCATCTGTATCTGTCTCAAAAAACTAGATTATTTCCTTCTGCTTTCCTATCATAATACAAGAGGTTTACAAAGTAAGTTGACCAAATTGTATTCTGATAGTTTTGCCTTGTCTTCCCATCTTTTTGTGTTCACAGAAACTTGGTTAAAACCGGAAATTCTTAGTTCCGAAGTCTTTCCAAGTAAGTTAACAACGTACAGGCTTGATCGTCCCTCCCGACGTGGAGGTGGAGTTTTAATTGCAGTTGACTCAGAATTAACGTCTGAAGAAATAACGTCCGAGGAAATAATGGACATTGAATTTCTGTGTATAAAACTATCCCTTCCGGGTATTTCTATATACATAACATGTTCTTATATTCCGCCGTCATCTGAATTCCCAATATATACAAATCATCTGTCCGCTATCCAGTTTATTTCAAGTAAACTATCAGATAGGGATCAGTTAATAGTTTTAGATGACTTTAATATACCTAGAGCGACATGGTCCACCGTCGAAACCTCAAATATATTTTTACCTTCAACGCAGCATGATTTTCTTGATGGTTTGCTTGATATTTCTTTGTCTCAAGTAAACCATTTTTAAAATTCGGTAGGACGATTACTGGATCTATGCTTTGTTTCAAGTCCAGATTGTGTCTGCATAGTTAAAACCTCTGCAATTACTTTACCAGAAGACCCATATCACCCAACGCTGGAGCTGACCGTTGACACGGGTACAAAATTAATTGAAATATCTGAAAAGTCAGCTAAACACATCCCCTGCTTTCGTAGAGCAAACTTTACTCTTATCAATAGCCTTATCGCTTGCTCGGATTGGTCTTATCTGTACTTATGTTCTAATATATTTTATAATTGTTTTTGATACATGCGTTCCTCCGTGGTTTAGTAAAGAGTTGTCACGACTTAAAAATGTGAAGTTCGGATTGCTTGCTCGGATTGGTCTAAACTGTACTTATGTACTAATATGACTGAAGCTGTTAAGGGGTTATATACCTTTTTTGAGCGAAAAAATTGAGGGAACTTTGGATTTTTTTTTGGTGTGTAGCAATAATTCTATGACAGTGAAGTTATTATTTATTGATAGTACATGTTCTTATCGAAACAACAAGCCTTTGTTCTTGAAAAAATATGAATAATTTACGAAGTTATGGCAATTCTTTCGGAACCCTTTTTTTTATAGCGGCTTGCGGTGACCACGATGGAAGTCCAGCAAGTCAACTGATATCAAAAAACCAAAAATTTTTAGTTAGTATAGTATTATTTTCAGTTCGTGAACGATTACTTTTAAGAATATTTCCTTTTTTCTGCATACAGTAACAATTATTCCAAAAAGTTGATTTTTCAAGTTCTAAAAATTTTATTAAAAAATTCTGATCTGCGAAATTAAAATTGGCGCATAAAAACTGAATCGTTCACGAACTCGGCACAATCATTACGAATAATTTAAAAAACTATTGAAGAAGATCGATCAAATAGTTCTTGCGCAATCGTGGTCACAGCGAAGGCACTTTTGGAAAAACACGACTTTGAGATAAACGCATTCCAAGTTTTACGTTGACGTTGCAACTATTGAAGTCGAGCGCGTCAAAACGCTGTTTTCCTATCGAACTATTATTCGGATCTGTATGAAAATTTGGGAAGATGTTCTCTAGGGGATATACTTTAGGATTCAGCAAAAAAAAAAATTCGTTTTTTTTTTTTTTAAAAAAAGGTATATAACCCCTTACTATATTTTATAATGTATTAAACGCAGTTTTTGATACATGCGTTCCTAAGTATTATCCTACAATTTCTAGCCAACCTCCTTGGTTTAGTAAAGAGTTGTCACGACCTTAAAATGTGAAGTCTAGACTGTACAAAAAGTTAAGAGCTTCCGGATTACATGCTGCCTTTTCCCGATACTTAAGTGCTCGGTCGGATTTTACCGTGCTTAACGCTCAGTGTTACAAAAACTATTTAGCTCGTTGTAAGACGCAGTTTACACTGGATCCAAAACAGTTTTATAATTTTCTTACCCATCAACCCTTAAATTTGAAAATTCTGCCGCAAACACAGATCAGGCCATAGCCGATCTTTTTGCACAGTTTTTCCAAACCACCTATTCAACAACAAGTCTGTCAGACCAGTCTTACCCATATGACATGCCTAAATCAAACTATATTTTTTGTCCAGTTATAAGTGAAAGCTCATTTCTTTTAGATTTGCAAAGTGTCAAACCAGTCTACTCTCCGGGTCCTGACGGAGTCCCTGGATGTGTGTTCAAGTATTGCGCTGAGACTTTGTGTAGACCATTGCACAAACTTTTTACTTTGTCTTTAGAAACGTCAGATGAAGCGGGATAACAACCGCTTCATAAAAAGGGAAGCAAATTGAACGCATGTAATTACAGAGGTATTTCAAAGCTATCAGCTATTCCGAAGCTCTTCGAGAACATTATTACTCCCCATTTGCAACACAGTTGTAGGTCTCTTATTTCCTCTTGTCAGCACGGATTTATAAAACTTATGTCAACGACAACCAACCTTTTGGAGTTTACTTCATTTGTGTTAAATGGTTTTAGAACAAATTGTCAGACTCATGTGGTTTACACTGATTTCAGTAAGGCGTTTGACTCTGTAAAGCATCCGATTTTAGTTCGGAAATTGGACCTTTTGGGGTTTCCTGATGATCTTCTTAGGTGGATCTTAAGTTATTTGAATGGCAGGACCTAATCCGAGTTACGTCCGGTGTACCACAAGGAAGTCATCTTGGTCCGTTCCTGTTTACATTATTCATAAATGACCTTCCTCTAGTCTTAACGAACTCACGTGTACTTATGTACGCAGACGACGTTAAGTTGTGCCTGCAATTTAATGATCCCGCACAAAGTTTAGCTTTACAATCTGATCTCAATGCATTTCAAACATGGTGCATGAATAATGATTTAAATTTAAGTGGTTCTAAGTGTAAACTAATAACCCTATTCCGTGTCAGCTCTCACTATTCAACTTATACTTTAAGCGGTTGTGGGTTAGATAGAATAACGCATGCTGACGACCTTGGAGTCTATACGGATCCTAAACTGATTTTTATCGATGTTCGTGCGGCTAGCTCAGTAGATTGTGTGTTCGTCCAACTAAATTTATATAAATGTCACCGCTCGGTTAACAGTAACAACACTTTAAAAATCGGTTAAGGAGGTGTTTATTTACGGTTCTTGTTTACAATTACAATCATGTATATCTCTTGCTGGTGATACTCCTGCGGCGCCGACCGGTGATCCCTCGAACTTTCGATACTCGATACTTTCCCTGCAACTCGTAAACGAGGGCGTGAAGTTGGGTAGGCCGTTGGGTTTAGGGAAGCCTCACCGTTCTCCGACTAGGGTGAACAGGCACCACGCTTGCAAGACCTTCGTCCTGCCAGCCGCAGCCTCCTGTCCACTGCTCTGTCCCGGCCGGTCCCGCTAGACGCTCACTCAGTTTCCTTTGACGGCCAGATTACGCCAGCAGTCCCTGTAGCAAAAACCCAGAGAAAGACGAACGTTCCACCCTAACCTTCCCTCCTTGCTGTTGCGATCGTACCTCAGGCATGGCTCGCGGCGCGGTCCCTGGATGCTTGTCCTTGTCGATGTCCTACGCGACTCGTTGCAGCGTTGTTCCGTGTTGCTCCGTTGAGATCCGTTGCTTGTGCTCCACGTTCGACTGGTGGTGATGCTGGTCTGCAAGTCTGCCCGGTCCTTGCTCAACTGATCGATATTACAGCCAATGTAGCCGGACTAGTTGGTATTACAGCCAACGTATCCGGACTCATCGGTATCACAGCCAATGCAGCTAGACTAATCGGACTAGTCGGTATTACAGCCGACACAGCTAGCCTGATCGGTATTTACAGCCAATGCAGCTAAACTGAGCGGTATTACAGCCAACGTAGCCGGACTAATCGGTATTACAACCAATATAGTCGGGATGGTCGGTATTACAGCCAACCTTGTTGTTCTGCAGACTTAGCCGTGTGTTCCCTTTAAGGACCGCAACTAACTGTGTCTCAATTCGGTGACTTTCTTGGTCCCGAACGTCTCGACGTGGCGATCTTGCTTTTGGCTGGTTTTCACGGTTGTACATCATTGACTTTTACTAGACGTCTTCAAGTTAGGGTCAAAAGTCCACGGTTTTACCATTCGACCTTTCGCCCTCAATCCTTGCTCACGGCACGCCTATGTTCTCTTGTCTCTCTCTGAGACTAGTGCCGTCTCGCTCTGACGCCTCTCTCCACTCTGTTTCTCGTACTCCCTCAAAACTCTCTCTGGGTTGGTACTTTCCCAACTGTCTCTTCTCGTACTCTAAAACCTTTCTTTGGGTTCGTGCTCTCCCGACTCTCTCTGTACTTTTCTCTACTTCAGAGTCCAGAGTCAGCGGTTTTACCGTTGGACCTTTAGCCCTCTGCGCACGGCACCACACTAAAGTCCAAAGTCTCCATGTAGTTCCTGGGTTTATTTGTGCGGAGTTATTTAACTCCTCACACACTACTATAAAAAAAAAGTAACATAAATAAAACAAAAACTCAAATAAACGACGAACAATATTATCGATCAGTGGCCAAATACCAAAAAATGGCCAAAAAAAAATTTGCAAAAGTAGCAAAAGGCTAAAAATGAAGTTAACCCAATCTACAAGCTCCAATATCTATTGCACCGCACAATCACGGTTGAGGAATCCCATAAACGGAATGCACCCGTCCAATGTACGAATTGTCAAGAATATGATCATACGAGAAAATACTGCAAACTTCGCGCAGTCTGCGGGGATGCACATTTAACAATGGACTGTCCTCTTAATAGGGAGCACCAATCTGCCAAAAGAAGTAGCAACTGTGGGGAAAACCACACGGCCAACTACAGAGGTTGCCGTATTACCGTCTACCGGGGAATGTCCGCCGGTAGTGTAGACTGAACGGGCACTAACCAGGGATGTTCACCGGCAGCGCGTGTAGCAGTCGGTGATTGGTCAGGGAATAACCACTGCCCGTGCACACTATAGTTAGTCGTTTACCGGGGTATGACCACCGGTTATGTAGACTACGGTTAGTTAATTCCTACGTTACTGGGACGCCACTGACCAGGGAACAACCACTGTCCGTGCGAACTACGATCGGTTATTTGCCAAGGGGGAGGGGGGTTAGAGGACTTACCGGGGATAGCCGCCGGCAGTACACGCTAAAGTTAGTAACTGGCCAGGGAGTAACCACTGACAGTGCAGAACTACTGTTAGTTTACCAGGGAATGGCCACTGATACGGCAAAATACAATCTATTATTTACCAGGGAATAACCACTGGTAATGCAAACTACGGATAGTTATTTATTAGGTTGTTGCCAAGGGATTCCACTGACACTAATTACGGGGTCGGGGCAATGAATAAAAACACGGGAGAGTTTTCACTTAAGAATTAGTACACTTGGTTAATTTATTAAGCTTTGTTTAGATATCGCGGGTATTCTGTGTCCCTAATACTACCCGTTCTGCAGTTGAGAATACTTATCAGGTGACGGGGGTCTTACCCGGAGCACACGTCTGTTCGCTGGCACGATCGGAAACACAAGAGAGCCTTTTTCTCTCGATCCGCGTGGTCCCTAACTCCTATCGAAGCCGGTTGGTCTATTCGATCGGCGATTGTGCCATTCGATATGTGACAGGGGTGTGCGAACACTGTTCCAATGTTAGTTAACACGACTATTCGATTGGTAATCGATGACCTTGTAGCTAGTGTGACCCTAGCTAACTATCGCCCCTTCGCTTAATAAATAAGACAGAGTGGTGGGTTTTGAACTTAACTTATTTATCCTTCAGTGGACTTACATCTAAGCTTAATTTATGTATAAGAATAATTGAGCGCCTACAACTCCAAAAATGAGGCGTCACAATATTCATTGCCAATGACGTCATCTGTTGAAGTTATGTACTTATGTACTTATGTATGTTCTTATGGTGGCAATTTGTATTTACCTACATACATGAATTGTTTAATACGACACCGCGAATTCTTCAGAGCAAGAGGAACGAATATTGAAATAATGAATATTTTTTGTGTTTTATTTTCCGCTTGACAAATAACGCATACTTTTTAATTTTTGTTTTCTGATTGATAAATAAATCTTATTCCTTGAGTTTTTTTTTTTGATCAGAAAATAAAGCTCAAAGTCCAATTTTTTTGAATTCAAGAGGTTTGCTTTTAAAAGCGGTTAGCAAATATACTAAGTAGACAACGGTCAACACATAAAGGGCCCTTTAAATTTTATACAATTACCGGAAACCGCCAAAAACCAAGAAAAAATACTCTGCCTAAAACTTACCTATGATGAAGCCAAATCAGGTGTTATGTGCTCGAAAAGCAGAAAGGTGACCAAGCTTAAGTGTGAATGACTTAGTGTGGTACGGTAAAAGGTTTGATTAGCCCTTTAGGGAATTGTATATTTTATTTTGTTTTATGTTTTATAATTTAGGGAATTCACTTCGTTTGGCTTATACCTTTGTAATTCATAATAGTTCTGGGCAATAATTTATAACATCCTGCACACAAAAAAAAAACTATGTAAAATCAACTATTTAATATGAAAAACTGCCCCCCCACCCCCATAAAAAAAGAAAATGGCCAAAAAAATAGTAGATTACCTATAAAATAGTAGATGACCTACAAAATAGTATTTTACCCGAAAAAAATGTCAATTTTTTTACATTTACTATTTACTATTTTTATTTCTTATTTAAATTGCTATATTATTTTATATGGAAGTTATTTATAGACACTAACATTTCACAGATTCTTAAACTTACAAATCAGGTTTTTAGCCTCCGCTAGGAATCGAACCGGGAGTCGAGCACTCTAACCACTACACACAAAAAAACTTGCTTGGTAAAATTGACCAACAAAGATAGTTACGTAACTATTAAAATAGTTACGTGTATTTTGTTTTTGCTTTGGGTTTGTGTCTTTGCTAGTTGTGTGTATTTTGTTGTTGTGAAATGACTATTTACTTAGTAGAATTGACAATTTTGCTGGTTGGGGCCTGTTTGACAATTATTACAGTTGATTTTACCAAGTTTTTTTTTTGTGTGTAGGCCACAGAGGAAATCAACATTTAACACCAAAAAAAAAACATCATCTGCAAAAGCGGGATTTGAGCTCACGACCCAGAGAGTATGAGTCGGATACTCTAAGCACCCTAAGACCAGAAAAATATTTGACATATAATTTTTAATTCTATTTTTAAAACAGCAAAATTTATGAAGAAAAACAAGAAAGGAAGCTACCTTCGGCCAGCCGAAGCTTATATACCCTTGTAGATAAAGTAATGCTCACTCGGTGCAGTTCCAGGGATTCCAGATTCAGCGTTTCTATTTTAATTTTGTTTATACATAAGTAGTCAAGAATCAAAACGCCTAGTTCCTACAAAGTTACAATGAATTTTCTTATATTTGTTTAAATATTCCTATGGGAGCCTTATGATATAATGGTCCGATCCGGCTCGCTCCGACATATGTACTACCTTCAATAGAAAGAAGACTTTCGGGAAAGTTTCATCGCGATGGTTTTAAAACTGAAAGACTAGTTCGCATAGAAACGGACAGACGGACAGAGGGACAGACGGACAGACGGACATGGCTAGATAGACTCGGCTATTGGTGCTGATCAAGAATATATATACTTTATGTGGTCGGAAACGTCTCCTTCACTGCGTTGCAAACATCTGACTGAAATTATAATACCCTCTACAAGGGTATAAAAATAGTTGTGTTACGATATTAATTGTGATGTTACTAATTAATACCCCAAAAAATAAAACAACAAAATACACACAAACAAATAAAATAGTTTTGCTACGATATTAATTGAGACGTTACTATTAACTTGCCAAATGAATAAAACAACAAAATACATGCAAATTTCGTAAATAGGTTTTCTACTATTTTAATTGTTAAATACTATTCAATGACCCAAAAAAAAAAAAAAAAAAAATACATGAAAAATTCAGAAAATTGTGAAATACTATTTTTCTATGTTGATATTACATAGTTTTTTTTTGTGTGTGGCTAAAATCAGTATTTCGTTTCCACAAGTTGAAAGTTTTTTGATTGCGATTTAGTTTATAAGACTCGCGTTAGTTTTCTTTTCAAATGCTACGCAAACTTAATAATTGTCCTCGGAATTATTTCAATTTTAACGCAACAACAAATGTGTCGAAGGGCAAAATTTGTAAAAAAAATTTCAACCGGTAACTATGTGTCACATTTAAAGCGGCATTTGCAAGAGCAGCATTATGAGGTATTTAATAATTATTTATTATTTAATAATTATTAATTATATTTTCAAAAGTATATTATGTCGATAACACAGGTCAAAAAAATGGACTTTATTAAAAGGTGCAGGCCTATTGGCATTAAAATATGTTTATATAGACGTATATAAGCATATCTGCATACTTAGTTTTCTATAAATTCCATCCTTCAAAGTACAATAGTGGTATTTATCTGAAAAATTCGGGGAATGGCACCTCTAGATGCATGTAAAATATTTTAGGGCACATATTTATACCCTTGTAGAGGGTATTATAATTTCAGTCAGATGTTTGCAACGCAGTGAAGGAGACGTTTCCGACCACATAAAGTATATATATTCTTGATCAGCACCAATAGCCGAGTCTATCTAGCCATGTCCGTCTGTCCGTCTGTCCGTTTCTATGCGAACTAGTCTCTCAGTTTTAAAGCTATCGCGATGAAACTTTCCCGAAGGTCTTCTTTCTATTACAGGTAGTACATATGTCGGAGCCAACCGGATCGGACCACTATATCTTAAGAAAATTCATTGTAACTTTGTAGGAAGTAGGCGTTTTGATTCTTGACTACTTAAAAACAAAATTGAAATAAATCGAAACGCTGAATCTGGAATCCCTGGAACTGCAACGAGTGAGTATTCTTTTATCTACAAGGGTATATAAGCTTCGGCTGGCCGAAGGTAGCTTCCTTTCTTGTTTTCCTTGTATTTTTTTAAGCCTGTTCACCTCATCAAGTTGGTTGGGAATAGAGGTGCACAAATTACTTCAATGGCTCATAGGCTTTGATTGACTCAAATTATGATGGAACCTTAAATGCAGTTATGTAGAAGGGCATCTAAGCAATTTTTTGGAATAGGTTTTATATATCAAAGCATTAAATGTTGCTACTTTTAATATTATTGCAACGCAGTGAAGGACACGTTTCCGACCCCACAAAGTATATATATTCTTGATCAGCATCACTAGACGAGTCGATCTAGCCATGTCCGTCTGTCCGTCCGTATGCCAGTCTGTCCGTCTGTTTCTACGCAAACTAGTCTCTCAGTTTTTGAGCTATCGGAATGAAACTTTCCCAAAAGTCTTATTTCTATTGCAGGTAGTATATTTGTCGGAACCGACCGGATCGGACAACTATATCTTATAGCTCCCATAGGAAGGAAACGTTAAACAAATTCTAGCTTCGGTGTTTTTTCAAATATTACCTTCTACTTTTGGGAATATTATTTTTAATATATTTTTGAATTAAATATTTAAAAAATCGGATCACTATATCATAGGGGCTATCCATCTATTACGTAATCACAGTTTCGACGATTTTTGAACCCCCCCCCCCCATGTAATCAATTCTTCATACAAAAAAAAAAAAAAATTTGCACTAGAGTAATCATTTGGGGGACCCCCCCCCCCCCTAGATGATTACGTAATGTATGGACTGCCCCATATAGCTGCCATAGGAACGATCGAAAAATTAAATGGAAATTATTAGGAAAAAAATTATGTCTTTGTTGATTTTTATTACATTCTCTTCTACTCTGGGTTATTACTATTTTTAAATATTTCCAAATTTCGATTTTAATTTTGAAAAGATCGAGCTACTATATCATATAGCTGCCATAGAAAGGTTCGCAAAAATTAATGTGAAATAATAGGAAATTCAACATTTTTGCGATTTGTAAATTAATAGAATGATCTGCAAGGGTATATAAGCTTCGGCTTGCCGAAGCTATCTTCTTTTCTTGTTTCAAACCGCGATTGCCCAAATATCACCCGTTAAACTCGAAAACGAAGTATGCAGATATGCTTATATACGTCTATATTAACACAATTTAATGCTGCACCAAAAACACTGTGTAATCTTACCACCCTTGGTCAGTCACACATAAAGTTGGTAACCTTTCTGCTTTTCGAGCACGTAACACCTGATTTGGCTTCATTATTTGTAAGTTTTAGGCAGAGCATATTTTCTTGGTTTTTAGCCGTTTCCGGTAATTGTATAAAATTAAAAGTGCCCTTAGTGTGTTGGCCGTGGTCTACTTAGTATATTTGCTAACCGCTTTTAAAAGCAAACCTCTTGAATTCAAAGATATTGGACTTTGAGCTTTATTTTCTGATCAAAAAATAAAACTCTAGGAATAAGTTTTAGTAGTAGTAGTAGTAGTAGTAGTAGTATTCTTTATTTATAAAAAACATTGAGTGAACGGCATTACAAATGTACAATTAAAGGTGATTTACAGTTTTTTTTTTTTTTTTTTTTATAAACAAGAAAAGAATTAGAAAATAAATCGACTTGGTTATCTAACCGTCTGTCGATCTCGGCTCCCAGTGTCAAAACTGCCAGTGTACTACACCTGACTTCCCGGGTCTTCCCCAGATATCAGATCGTTCCACCAATCAGTTTAAAAACTAGGAGAGCTGAGTTTCGTGTTTGAAGTAAAAAATGAAGTATTTAAAAGTTTTCCATTAAAATATTATTACGGTACTGCAGAGCCTGGTTGATGTAGTTGTAAAGCGTTGACCAGCACTGCCCATTCAGCAAATCGTATACAGCACGCCGGGTCAGCTGAGCCATACCAAAATGCAGCAGGCGAATCTCCCGTAAAATGGGGCAGTGTCCTATAAAGTGCACGATGTTTTCCTGCTCCCTCATATTACAGATCGTGCACACAGTGTCGCTGGCTGTCACGTTTGGGATGTAGCTTAGTGGGAGGATTTCCCCCCTTGCCATAAAAATGGTACGGATCTTCTCCACAGTGAAAGCGTCTGTAAAATAGTTATTGACTCCCAGATCGTATTCAAGAGACCTACGAGTCAGCCGAGTTGCGCTTCTCCTTGATTCCGTCTCGAACTGAGTCCTATACGTTTCTTGCATATGTACTAGTATACGTTGCGTCCATTGCGACCATTGGGAAGGGTCGCCTAACTGTAGCCTTTCTCCGTAGGTCTCGGCAAGCGTCACCCATTCTATGACCCATTGCTTACGTTCCTGCACCAAATAGTTCGCTAGAATTCGCGGCAGCCTACATTCGGGCATGGATACCACTCTCTGGATATATCTGAAGTGCATTTCTGCTGTAAAGATATGCAGCGGCGGAAGTCCTGTTTCAAGATATAGCATCCTGTTCGGGGTAAATCTGGGTAGACGAAAAATCTTTTTTAAGAAGAATCTTAGAAGACTTTCAACTTCTTCATAGGGTAAGATGCCCCAGACCTGCGCGCCGTAACATAATATTGATCGCATTGCTGCACTAAACAGCTTGTACTTGCTACTCATTGGAACATCCTTTTTCCCTAGCAGCGATTTCCATGTGCAATTTATGGCCAGTTTAGCATCTCGAAGTTTCTCCAGTAAGTGGTTGTTGAAACGACCATTGTGGTAAATCCAGACTCCCAGGTATTTATATGTCTTGACAATATCTAGCTGAATTGACCCCAAATTCCACTTTTCGTTTTGCGCTAGCCTTCGCCAATGCCTTTTGAAGATTAGAACTTTTGACTTCTCGGTGTTTACTGATAGTCCCCACAATAGACAGTATTTGTGCAGAGCATTAATCATTTCTTGCAGTTCGTCGGGTGATTCGGCGAGGATCACAATGTCATCTGCATACAGCAGCGCCTTAATCGCGCATCCGCCTATTTGAATACCGCATGGCAGGCTATCCGTGATATCGTTTAAAAACAGGGAAAACAGAAGGGGGCTGAGTAGACATCCTTGCTTGACTCCTGCTTCAGTGGCAAACCACTCAGATAGTTGTTCTCCATCCCATACTGCCGCCATGTTATCCGTATACAAGCTCTGAAGGACGTTTAAAAACATGGTTGATATGCCGATATTGCTGAGCTTGTACGTTAGGGTTCTTCTGTCTATTGAGTCAAAGGCAGCTCTGAAATCTACAAAGAATGCGTATAATTTTTTTCCACCGTCGATATAAGACCTTGCTATACTTGTGAGACTGAAAATGTTGTCTACTGTCGAATATCCTTTTCTAAAACCGGCTTGGAATTCAATAAGAATATCGCAGACTCTTAACCAGTTTTTAAGCCGTTCGAGAAGTAGCGCAGCGAAGACTTTAGCTAACGCATTTTGAAAAGAGATTCCTCTATAGTTAGATGTCACCTTCGGGTCGCCTTTCTTAAAGATCGGAAAGATTATCGCTTTTTGAAAGCTCTTTGGGACTGCTTCGGATTCCAAGAACTTGTTGAAAGCAGTGACAAGGCTGGCTGTAAATTGAGGTGTAGCGTACTTAATGAATTCCGCTGGTATCCTATCTGGCCCGGGTGCTTTTCTTTCTTTTAACATTGCAATTATATTTTCCACTTCTTGTCCAGTTACATACCCATCTAAAATCGGATTTTGTACCGACGGCATTGCAAAGTGCAGGGATTGCGTCCAATCAGGAGGAGCTAGAAGATCACGGAAATGGTTTCCTAGATCATCTGCATTAACTTCCCTTGATTTTACAAACGAACTTCCATTGAGTTTCTTAATAGTAGTCCAATAAGTCCTGCTATCTGTTATGGAATCCAATGATCTTGCTAGGTTAATGTAGAATTGCGTCCGAGCCTTTTGACAAGTTAGCTTGTATGCGGCGTTGGCTTCATGGTACATTACCGCTGCACTTGCTGAATTTGTTGATTTTAATTGCCTTAGCATGTTAAAAGAAAGCATTCGAGCTGCCTCACACTGCTCTGTGTACCACTCCTGCTTAAAGTCTCTAGGCTTTCTTCGACCTCGTGTATTAACGGCTTTAATAATGCATTCTGTAAGAAACCCTTCAATTTCATCGGGGGTTCTCAAATCTGCCACACAACTTGTTGCCAGGTTTCGGTCCAACTTAGTCCTATAGTTCTCCTTCTCTCGATTACGCCAGATCAGACTTGGCAGAAGTCCAAGCGGCGCTGTGACTGCGTTCGATGTTGTGGAGAGAGTGACTGTAACTACCAGCGGCAGATGGTCAGAGAATATTTGACTGTTCACTTCCAAGTCTTTGATGGTTTTTATCCATGTGCCGCGTGCCATGCATAGGTCGATGGTAGACCGAGCTTCACCTCTCATAAAGGTGTAATCGCCCAAAGGATCGCCTGCCGACCTTCCATTGACCACCGTGAAGCCGAACAGCTCAATCAGGTCCATTAGGTGCCGGCCATTGGCGTCTGTTACTTTGTCTTTGGCATTACGGGCTTCATTGAGGGCACTTGTGCCTAACTGTTGGTCAAATCCGAGAAGTTGCGCTTCTCCCAACCTTGCGTTACAATCTCCTATTATCAGTGCACTTTCACTTAATCGGACATGGTTTAAAACCTCATGTAACATTCCAGAATCTCTTTCCCAGTGATTGCAATTAATGTACACTGGCAGTAGGTGCAGGTTTTCATTTTCTACAGTCCTCAGTTGGATAATAATTGCCTCATCTACATTTATGAAACTAATTATATTCTGTTCGTGAAGTTCTCTTTTTATACCATATATCATTCCACTAATTGCTCGTCCTCTGGCGCTGGTTCGGATGGCAGGCACCCATCTAAGCACAAAGTCTTTAAATTTTACCTCGACCGCATCCAATTTGGATTCCAAAAATGTTTCAGACAGAATGAAAATTTGAAACGACGCAATGTATTGGAAGAAATCATTATATATAAGCTTATTTTTTATTCCTGCCACGTTATAGGACAATATTTTGATCTCCAGTCTCTCTATAGTATCGGACTCTTTAATCGCATTTACACCTACAACATTACTACATTCTAACATAGGACTACATTTAATACATTTATTTTTGTTTCTATTTAGTTTTTTGACTTGGACTTTTGGCATAAGAACGCATACGTAATGTGAGAAATTTCCAAACCGTTTCCGTATAATACTTTTAATTTAGGTTCAGCTGGTTTTCCTTGCCACATAAGAACCTTGTTGTTATTAAACGACATCCAATTTCCGTCTACGTTGATGCTGTCGTTTTGAACTTTTACTTTTATTTCCCTGCGAATGGCCAGCAGAACCTTTTTTAGCTCTAGAAGAGCCACTTTGTTTGCTTGTTTTTCTACAGTCAAGTCCTTGTCTAGGAACACATGGCTTCCACGTAACTTATGACCATTCTTCAAAATATTTTCCGCTTCTCCTTGGGATTCGCATTCTACCAAAACCATCATTTTGCCATCCCGCTCATTTAGCTTTCTCACATCGGAAACCCTAGCACTTTTTAAATGCAGTTTCTCTTCAATTAGAGTTTTAACCACCAGTTTACAGTTTTTATCTACTTTTAGGCCTTTTATCACTACGTTTTTTTTCTTTTGTTGTTCTAGCAACATATTTATTGTACGCTTATCGGCTTCTCTATCAGCGCGAAGGCTTATCACCTCTTCTTTGAGTCGCGTGTTATCGTCGGTTAACTGTTTGACCTGCAGCGAAATGGCACCAATGTCGCTTTTCAGATCCTGTTTTAGCCCTTCGACGTCTGATTTCGTTGGCAGGTCTTTTAACTTTATATCAAGCAGCTTCGACATAGCTGATGTCAGCTCCTTCAAGGTCGCTCCTCCTGCAATATTTTGTGACATATTCTCCAGCTTCCTCTTTTGCGACGCCTGCACTGGTGATAGGTAGTTATCTTTTTCATCCGAACTAGACATGACTACTATAAGTTTTATCTACACGCCTAGAAGTATGCACTATTTTTGCAAAAAAGGGTAACTGGCGCCCTCCAACGGTGGCCGCTACTGGATAGGTTTTGAAATTTTCGTAGAGTGTTAGGCAACTCACTGCGGCTGCGACCAGCTGACGATTGCCACCTCTAGTCTTGTTTACCTCTTCCCACGCCGGTTCGACTCGTCCGCGTTTTCCTGCCTTTCCCCAGTTTTTCGCAGCTTTCGCCGAAAAAAATGAGTGAAAACCTGGAACAGCTTCTTGGAAAGCAAAGTGCTAATTTTCCTGAGGTGCGTTGGTCCACAGCTGATACTCCGTGTTTTCTACGGTCAGTGAGCCGTGCGTCGTCGTTTGGCCGTAAGTTTATGTTTTTAATGGTGCGGGTGTCTTGATATAAGACACTTTTCTCGGAGCCTGATAAAAAACTCAACTACACAGTTTCACTCTTTCCACTGTTACTCGAATAAGTTTTATTTTTCAATCAGAAAATAAAAATCAAAAAGTTAGCATTATTTGTCAAGCGGGAAATAGCTGAATAGCTAAAATAAAACTCAAAAAATAATCATTACTTTTAGAGTCTTACAAAAAACTCAAAAAATAACGATTATTTTTGGATTAATAAATAAACTTAAAAAATACTCATTATAAATTGAGTTTTTGGATAACATTTATAATCATTACTGTCCCTGCTTTTAAAGTAAAACATATAACTGTGACAGTCCCTGGTTTGTAAGTGTTCGATAAAACTGGCAAAAGATAGATTTTTCCAACTTTATGTAATTTTTCTAAAAATCCTTGCGTCGGGTAATTTTTGGGCGAAATCATTATTAAATGGTGATTCAAAGCGAAAAAGATTTTCAGGCATCCATCGAAGTAAATAAATAAAAGTCCAATTTTTAAACACAGTGCTATAATGTAAGGAATCAGTAGTAAGGAACCACAGTAAATTTATAAAATGTAACGCCTTCCGGGTTGATTCTAGTGATAAACGAATCTTTTGGCTTGAACAATCCCAAATTGATGGAGCTGTTGAACAAGTCCTATAAAGGATAATTTATGCTGTCAATGGTTTCTCAAAATAAAACATACTTACTATAACATAATAGCCCATGCGGCTGTTCAGTCCCATTCTGTGCACGGGTAGCTCGAATGTCTGAGGACACAAGGGACATGCTCCAAAGCCCCCTAAGTTCACAAAGGCTACAGCAAACGAGTTCTTGCCAAAGTCACTGACTGGAGTTACAGACCGAACCCAAACCTACGCAAACCTTTATTTAGTGGATAGGTAAAATAATACTCTTTACCTGAATGTTTTGCATCGTCATAACAATCTTTCCAGGTTGACCCAATGGATCCTGATCGATCGCTATTATATCCCGGTTCTGAAGGAGTTCCTTTATTTCCGGACGTACCGTGTCCAAGTCGTTGGTCATAATGAAAGGTGCAGCAATTACCGCCCATATAGCTAGCTGCAAACGGCTAGCGTCGTAGCTTAAACGAAAGTTTCCCAGGACAAGCTAGAGAATGCGTATGCAGAACATAACACTCGATGCCTCTGATTTAATATATCACCATATCTGGATCATTCCAGCGACCAGGTCCAGAATGTGCCGTCAAAACCTCCTGTTTGCTGGAGTACCGCGACATTATGTTTGTCACCGATGTGAACGAGTCTTGTACGTCGACCGCGAACCTCCAAAGATTACAGTGCTTCGCGATCAATGAGAAGTTTGGCTGAGGAAAAATGTGAAATGGTGTTCCTAAGGACTTAAACTTAAACATACCTTTGACTTATAAAAAGGCCAGCTGCAGGAATACACCATAGGCCGGCCCGTTTGGTTTATAGCCATTCCAAAGGCTGGGTATCCCCGGTCCATATCTTCTTCAGTAGCGTAGCAGCCGTCCATCTTGATGTAGTCAACGCCCCAGTTGGCAAAGGTTTGCGCGTCTAGTTTAAAGTGTCTAGCAGCCCCAGGACCCTGAAACATGCACGTCTTCTCTCCTACATCATGGTAAATTCCGAACTTCAGTCCCAGACCATGAATCTGTTAGAAAGACGCCGTCAGCTCCTTCAAAGAAAACAAATCGTTTACCCACGTAATCGCCGAGTACCCTCATTCCACTGGGAAATCGATCCAAACTGGGCACAAGCTCGTGCGTGGCTTTTTCGCGAGAGGCTTCCATCCAACAGTCATCGATAATTACATATTGATATCCTGCAGCGGCATAACCCTCTGATAACAAGAGGTCTGCCGTTCGCCTGATTAGTGATTCACTGTCATAGAAAGAAAATTTTTATTCGATATTTAAGACCGCAAACGTAATCTACCTTATGCAGTCTCTAGGGAAGCGGGCACAGTCTGTCATGCAGCGGAACCTCTCAAACGGCATCCAACCCATTGGAGGTACGAGTGCCAGCCCATTATCGAGTCCATTTACAAATGGAAAGGTACTGCAGCTCAAAATCAGATACTGGGCTATAGCTGACTCCCAGTTGTGGTTTAACATCACTAGTAAAAAACGTAAGCCCTTTATAACTGAGGTAAACTTCATTAGAAAAGTGCTGGCGAAACTAACTTATTTATGAGCGTGTAATATCCAAGGTATAGGATTGTACATTCAGCTAAAGCTTTCTTGACCTGCGCAACATCTAGTGGGGGCTTTCTCATATGTTGCTACTTAATAGTGATTTTTCTTTATATTTCCGAGTGCCGATTAAAATTTTAGTTATTTGCTTGTCAGCTTTCTAAAGTAATATACAATGAAGCTATGACTTGCTGGTCTTAAGTACCGCACAGTCGGGAGAAAAAGCTAAAAACAATTCCCTAAATCAGCAGAGCTGTTTGAAGAAGTGACTTCGGCGACGCTTCTGGAACATTTCTTCCCGATGGAGGTGACTTCGGTGATCCGAATGCGATAACGTAGAAGTCACTTGTAGAAGTGTCGACGATGTCAGAAGACACTTGTAAAAGATAGCTAGAAGACCCTTTCACAATTGCAAAATGGTTAAAAGGAAAATATGTTTTTTGCACTAATTTTGCATTTTTATTCTTTCAGCACATGTTTTGAAAGATATAATTAGAAAAGCATTGCGGCATGTAAGCACGGTCCATAAGCTTGCAGGAAATGGTGTTGTATTATTTTATTTAATTCCAATTCCGTGTTCCGTCTATAAAAATTTTTAAAATAACAAAAAAAAATTAATATTGTGTCATATAAAGATAACGAAATATGTGGAAATATGCCTAGATCGTACACGCTTAAACAACGTTTTCTTCAACCACTTTTATTTTTGATGTAAATAAATGTTGAGAATTCTTTATATTCCACCGTACGCGGTATGTAATATTAAAAAAAATAACAGGTTCACTTCGCATTTTATCACAAACAAAGAAATTGGGAAAAGTCGCACTGATCACAAAGAAATCTCGAAACGAACTGACGCTTGAATTAAAAATACAAAGTGCTTAGGTCAAAGAGAAAAAAGGGTAGTTTTCAGGTATGAGGATATTACCACAGGGGCGGACTGTACCCAAAAAATTAAAACAAAATAAAACCAAATTCCTTTCTATCTTCAATTTAACTTACAGAAGTGAATTGGAAGATGGTTTTTTCCCATTAGTTTTGTTTTTGTAAAATGTGTTCTATCGTCTTTTTATCGTCCAGAAGTGCCTCAGAAGTTACTTCTTCGCGATTTTAACCCTTTTTTTTTAAATGTTTTCTATCGCCTAGAAGTGCCTTAGAAGATACTTCTCCACGACCGCAACCCTTTTTGTTTTTGTAAAATGTGTTCTATCGTATTTCTACAGTGCAGAAGTGACTTCTTCGCGATAGATGTATATTTTGTTTTGTAAAATGTGTTCTGTCATGTTTCTATCTTCCAGAAGTTACTAAGAAGTGATAGGAGATAAAATATAGCCTCGTTGCTTGTGTGTGACTTAGACTATAACAAAAACAACCAACACAACAACAACTACTGTAGCATATAACGCGTTAACATAAATTCCAGGGTACTTGGTTATGACCAGCTGATGGACGTACGAGGTAGTACAGCACGCGTTGCTACCGGCTTGATTGTTGTTGCTAATGATGTAGTTGCAGCAACTTGTAGTAGCCCACCCAACCTTGACCATTTATTCCAGAGTTATTAAATACACCTTTTTACCAAATGTATAGTTTATTCATTTTAATTCTCCTTTAAAGTTCATAAAAGCTTCAGTAGTAACTTCTACCAAAAATAGGTACTCTTTAATTACTTAAAAAAATCTCGCTAAGTTTTATTATTTCCTAGATATTAACATATTTTATTTATTATTAAGCACTGTAAGAGAAATCGTGAGAATGGTGCTGTGGGTAGATAATATGGCATAAAGATAAATATAAAAATAATTTGTAATTTGTATTCATTATAAATATATATATGTGGGGCTATGTAGGGGTTATATCATTCTTAGTTATGCCCGTTACTCGTAGAGTAAAAGGGTATATTAGATTCGTGCAAAAGTATGTAACAGGTAGAAGGAAGCTTTTCCGACCCTATAAAGTATATATATTCTTGATCAGGGTCACTAGCCGAGTCGATCTAGCCATGTCCGTCTGTATGAACGCTGAGATCTCGGAAACTACAAAAGCTAGAAGGTTGAGATTTTCCACACATATTCTTGGGCCTCCTACGCAGCGCAAGTTTATTTCAGCCGAGCGCCATGCCCCCTCTAACGCCAACAATCGCCCCCTAACGGTTTTAAAATGTGTCCTGCGCCCACATCTTTAAAGATTTCCGAGAAGTATAAATGCAATTTTGTTGTGTATATTCATACCTATCAAAATGTAGGAGACATTTTTATACCTTTTTACATTTTATACATTGTAGAGGGTATTATAATTTCAGTCAGATGTTTGCAACGCAGTGAAGGAGACGTTTCCGACCACATAAAGTATATATATTCTTGATCAGCATCACAAGACGAGTCGATCTAGCCATGTCCGTCTGTCCGTTTCTATGCGAACTAGTCTCTCAGTTTTAAAGATATCGCGATGAAACTTTCCCGAAAGTCTTCTTTCTATTGCAGGTAGTACATATGTCGGAGCGAGCCGAATCGGACCACTATATCTTAAGGCTCCCATAGGAATATTCAAATATATATGGGACGTTCCATGTCAACCCGGCCACCCCACTTTTTTATTTTTTTTGTATGTGGACAGTACCACATTGATTGCAAAACCACTTGCTTCCAATAGTTTACCTCATACCTATTTTGTCAATGTTACCACTCTTTCGCCGTATAATCGCGTTGAAAAGAAAACACAAAATCATTTTTATCCTGCGAACGGAAGAAACAATTACCATGGTTCAAAAGCAGAAAAATCTGTCTTTCCATAGCCGATTACGAGAAAAAAAATAGATTTTATTGGACCGTAGATGACCAAGCGATAGCGTTTTTAAAGTCTAAAAGTAGGATTTCGTCCAAAGGGCCAGTCTGCAAAAATACCATTATATTTTCCTCAGAAAGCCCCATATTTAACGGATTTTATGCCAATGATTTCAAAGTGGGATCTCTCTCGAGGAATTAGCTATGAATTCTTTTCATTGATTTGTTAATTTTTTCCAAAGCATATACGATTATTTTATATTACTTATTAGCTTTTTCTGACAGTTAACGACTACAAAAACGTACAAAAGAATTCATAGCTAATTCCTCAAGAGAGATCCCACTATGAAATCAGTGGCATAAAATCCGTTAAATATGGGGCTTTCTGAGAAAAATATAATGGTATTTTTGCAGACTGGCCCTTTGGACGAAATCCTACTTTTAGACTTTAAAAACGCTATCGCTTGGTCATCTACGGTCCAATAAAATCTATTTTTTTTCTCGTAATCGGCTATGGAAAAACAGATTTTTCTGCTTTTGAACCATGGTAATTGTTTCTTCCGTTCGCAGGATAAAAATGATTTTGTGTTTTCTTTTCAACGCGATTATACGGCGAAAGAGTGGTAACATTGACAAAATAGGTATGAGGTAAACTATTGGAAGCAAGTGGCTTTGCAATCAATATGGTACTGTCCACATACAAAAAAAATAAAAAAGTGGGTTGGCCGGGTTGACATGGAACGTCCCATATAAGAAAATTCATTGTTACTTTGTAGGAAGTAGGCGTTTTAATTCTTGACTCTTTAAAAACAAAATTAAACAAAAATTCAAGAAACGCTGAATCTGGAATCCCTGGAACAGCACCGAGTGAGCATTACTTTATCTGCAAGGGTATATAAGCTTCGGCTGGCCGAAGGTAGCTTCCTTTCTTGTTTCAAATCGGATCAATCATTAAAAAGTTACACGCAATCAAAATATCTACATATATCTATCTCCCTCGCACTCCCTTTAGCTGAGCTACGATTATAGTCGGGACACGAACCCGAGTACAGCGTTCGCACTTCCTTTAGCTGAGTGACGGGTATTAAATAGTCGGGACACCAACCCGACTATAGCGTTCTCTCTTGTTTTATTTGATTTGGTTGGCAAAAGAAAACAGAAGTGTCGGATGGTTTTAGTTTAAATTGGAATTTGAAAAAAAAAAAATTTAAGGGAGGCCGTAATCAAGGGTACTTTATTTGTTTTGATTTCATTTAAGTTACTTAACTTTCCATTTACTTTACTTTTTATCATTTAGTTCAGCAGCAAAACTCTAAGAAACCGATGGTTTACTCATTTTAATAGGTTTTGGAAAACTTACCTCTCCATTTATTATTATTATTTATTGTTTTGGCTTCCTAACGCTAAAAGTTGCATAACTTATAAATTACTGCGCTTGTCACAACGGATAACACCAGTTTACAAAAAAAAATCGATGAAATATACCATGAATGAAACCTTTGTTTTCCGGTAAGGTACGTCTTCCTGATTAAGAAATTGGCACTTAAAATTTTTTTTATGGATAAAATTTTTTTTAAAGTGTAAAAAACGTTTTTGACCCTTTTTTAATTTCTAACTTGAGTTGTGGTTAACCGATTTCAACCATAATTCACTCATTTTACAGGTAATAGAATGCCCTCCAACTTTCTTATACATTGCATTGAGTTCAATTCATTAGTTTGGAAGCTACATTTCGTCAACGTTGAAAAAGTTAGAAAAAATGCTGGCATAAATGGCTTCGTTAAAAATACACGCCTAAAAACCGAAATTAGTTTTATAACTTCTACTGGTAAAAGGTGCTTTGACAAAAGAAACAAGCTTTGCAATGTATAAGAAAGTTGGAGGGCATTCTATTACCTGTAAAATGAGTGAATTATGGTTGAAATCGGTTAACCACAACTCAAGTTAGAAATTAAAAAAAAGGTCAAAAACGTTTTTTACACTTAAAAAAAAATTTTATCCATAAAAAAAATTTTAAGTGTTATTTTCTTTATCAGGAAGACGTACTTTACCGAAAAACAAAGGTTTCATTCATGGTATATTTCATCGATTTTTTTTTGTAAACTGGTGTAATCAATTTTATATTCGAACAATATTGGTTCTTAAATCTAATGACATACATTTTACATTAAGGGGTTATATACCTTTTTTTTTTTCAAAAAAACGAAATTTTTTTTTTTGCTGAATCTTAAAGTATATCCCCTAGAGAACATCTTCCCAAATTTTCATACAGATCCGAATAATAGTTCGATAGGAAAACAGCGTTTTGACGCGCTCGACTTCAATAGTTGCAACGTCAACGTAAAACTTTGAATGCGATTATCTCAAAGTCGTGTTTTTCCAAAAGTGCCTTCGCTGTGACCACGATTGCGCAAGAACTATTTGATCGATCTTCTTCAATTTTTTTTAAATTATTCGTAATGATTGTGCCGAGTTCGTGAACGATTCAGTTTTTATGCGCCAATTTTAATTTCGCAGATCAGAATTTTTTAATAAAATTTTTAGAACTTGAAAAATCAACTTTTTGGAAAAATTGTTACTGTATGCAGAAAAAAGGAAATGTTCTTAAAAGTAATCGTTCACGAACTGGAAATAATACTATACTAACTAAAAATTTTTGGATTTTTGATATCAGTTGACCTGCTGGACGTCCATCGTGGTCACCGCAAGCCGCTATAAAAAAAAGGGTTCCGAAAGAATTGCCATAACTTCGTAAATTATTCATATTTTTTCAAGAACAAAGGCTTGTTGTTTTGATAAAAACATGTACTATCAATAAGTAATAACTTCACTGTCATAAAATAATTGCTACACACCAAAAAAAAAATGCAAAGCTCCCTCAATTTTTTCGCTCAAAATTAATTATTGAAAGTACAGAATGACAAATATAGTTAAGTCGAATTTAAAAAAAAAAAACAAAGGAAGAAGTTTTGGGGATAAGTCGCAATGTTAAGACAGGCTAATACAGCTTTTAGCAAACTAGAGCTGCTATTTTCTTGGTGTGAAAGAAGTTTTGTCTTAAATAGAGGTGCGCTCCTAGTTTCATTTATGTAATTGGGAAGTTCATTCCACGTTCTAATCGCATTAACAAAAAATTGTCTATTTTATAGCAGAAACCTGTGTCGAATGCATATAATATTCTTTGTTCTTGTAGATCTGGAGAATTGTAGTTTTTTAAATAGGTATGATGGCTCTCTGGTGTATATAACTTTGTGTAAAAAGATTATTGTTCGGCTTTTAATATAATCTGCCAAGCTAAGGTTAAATATTTTGTAAGCAAATTGAGTTACATGGTTAGTTAGTTAGTTACATTACATAAATATAAAACGCGCAATACTATTGTATGCTACTTTCAGTTTATGTTGGCTTGCAAAATCACAATTTGCATAGATCTCTAGACCATAGAAGAGTGTGGGTATTAGACAAGACTTCGCAATCAGTAGACGCACAGTAACAGGTATGGAATATTTAACTAGTGACAAGGATCTTATTAGCCCATATGTTTTGCCTATCGCTTTATTTACGTGTTCATCCCAGTTCAATGTTCTATTGAATGTGATACCCAGATTATTGGCGGTTTCCACGTACTCAATTGGTGTGTTATTTATCATCATGGGGCTAAGTGTATTATTGGATAACTTCTTTTTAAAAATGATCAAGCACTTTGATTTTAATGGATTGATGGCGAGACCGTTGTTATTTGCCCATTCATTTACTTTACCAAGCTCCATTCTACAAATATCTAAACACTCACTAATTCTATTTAAGGGACGACTAACATACATCTGGACATCATCAGCATATAAATGGACACTACATGTCGACAACACAGACGGAAGATCATTTATATAAAGGGTGAATAATAGTGGTCCGAGAACCGAACCCTGGGGTACACCACGCTTCAGATACGCAAACGAAGAACAAATATTTGACGATACAACATATTGGCGACGATTTTTAAGATACGAGCACATAAGTTTGACGGCAGTATTAGAACAGAAATAAAAGTTTTTGAGTTTCGAGCACAGGATTTCATGATTAACTGTGTCGAACGCTTTGCTATAGTCCAGCAACAGTAAGAAGGTGACATAAGAGTTGTCCGTCTGTTGACGAATATCTTCTGTTATTTTTAAGATGGCTGATGTGCAGCTACGATTTTTTCTAAATCCAGATTGATGATCATTAAGGAGGCTGTTGACAGATATAAAGTTATTTATTTGTGATGCGACAATATTTTTAAACACCTTCGAGAGGTATGGAAGAATAGATATGGGGCGGTATTCTTTGCTTGCTTTGGGTATTGGGATAATTTTGGCGGTTTTCCAGCAATCCGGGGACGTAGACGTGGTAAGGGCCGTGTTAAATGTGTGCGTAAGGTACGGGATAAGTTTAGGAAGTAGAATTTTTATAAATTTAGGATGAATATCGTCAGGCCCAACTGCGTTAGACTTAACTTTAAGAATATTATCTAAGACATCACATTGGTCAACACACATAAATCTAAAATCTAAGGTACGTGTTGGTTGTGACCTTAGGAACTGTGAAGTCTGCTAATTTTAGGTTGAGTTCATCTATGTCGACATCTAGATCCTGTGATGTGTTTTTTTTACCTATCCCTAGAGCTTTAATTTGTTTCCATGTTTGACTCGAAGAGGTTACATTTTTAAATCTTTGGCTAAAAAAGTTTGATTTTGCAGAATCGATTAGTTTGGTAACCGTTTTTCGTGCCGTTACAAACGTGCTGTGGTGTTGCGGTGTCTTGTAGCTTTTCCACTTCTGGTATGCTTCATTTCGTTTTCTAATTGCCAATTTCATATTATTACTAAACCATGGTTTTTCGGACGGTCGAATTGTTTTACTTTTGACTGGAACAAAACTATCGTATAAGTGGCTAATATTATGTTGAAGAAGGTTGAGTTGAAGATCAACTGTTGGAAGTCTGTAAATATTGTCCCATATACACTGGTCAAATGCTTCGCTCAGCAGGTAAACGGTACGCACGGTAAACTATTGTATGGTCAGTGTAGTTAAGGTCAAAATTATAGGTCAGGTATATAAGGTCATGTTTTGAAAAGGATGGAACGATTAGCTGATCATACAAACATATATTATTAACATCACTCACAAAAATCAAATCTAATAATGTGTTACGTGTTCTGCTGAAGTGGGTTGGAAATGGGAGATTCACTGGTTTCAGACCTAGCGATTCCATGTTGCTGGTAAGATGAGATTCCCTAAGAATATCACTATTAAAATCGCCCGCAAGGATTACATCAGTAAAGTTTACTGTAATATCTGACAGAAGATTGATAAGATCATCATAATTTGTGTTACAATGCGGACGATAAATGCAGTCAATTAATACGGTTTTCTGCATTATCTGGTTATGTAATTCAAGAAAAATATATTCTATTGCACTGTTTATTGTGTGTTGACAAATAATTTTGGCTTTTAATTTTTTGTTTACATATATTTTCAACTCCTCCCCCATGACTTACACGATCAGAACGGTACACATTATATCCATCACACAATATTAGCACATCACACAGACTCTGGACAAACCATGTTTCAGACACACATATAACATCAATTTCCGAATTTACAAACTTATTCCTAAACTCTTCAATTTTCTTTGGCAGGTTTTGGGCATTTATATGACAAATCTTGAGACCAGGTTTCTGCTTTGCCAGGATGCGCAGAAGGGCATGACTATTTGCTGATAGATTATTTAAGTTTTCTTCCATTGCTAATAGTTTTAAATATCAAAATAGAATAACAAGGACTACACACCAGACAAGAAATTGGGCTAACTACTAAATTAACAATGCGACTCATCCTAGACAAAAGACTTACAGGAATTAAAGATATTAAACTAATTTCAAATCCTAATGTAGAAATAAAAAATATTTTAATTACGAAATGAATTATTCTCTAAAGCGGCATCTCTGCTTGAGTTAATTTCGCCCGCATCTCTACTCAGATCAGAAAGCTCATTAGAGATTTGCACATAGTAAGCCTCTCCTCCGTCTATAGGCTTGACAAAATTATTATTATATATATATTATTATATAATATTATTATTATTGGATCAACAAGTGAGTTTCTTTGGCGCGGGCGGACTCGAAAAATAGACCTAACTCGCGGAGGAGGGGTCAGGTGTAGTGAAAAACAAAGGCGATTGAAAAGAGTGGTGAGATTTTCCCCCTCGACTTGCGGCACACCATGCCAGCCAGTTGCATGCAACATCCGCGACCTCCTGTGCATTGCTTTTCGCTGCCAGTTGAGCATCCAGTTCACACACTTGTTGTTTCAGTGTATTCACCTCTTTTGCCTCGGTTTCCAACTCTCGCACTCGTTTCGTAAGATTTTGTATTTCGATGTTCATTGCATCAAATTTGGCCTGTAGAGTGTTAAGAAAGCGGGCCTTGCTCTCTCGATACTCTGAGCCTAGTGACTCCCTTTGCTCCGCGAATTTATCATCGATCAGCTGCAACAGTTCCATGTTAATTTCATTCCGTTGACTCGAGAATTTTTCTTCAATTTGTTGCAGCAATTGTGTGTCCGACGTGCGAGCTACCTTGATGTCGGTATTCGATTTTTCACTCCTTAGTCGCTTAGATGCACTCATAATGTTGTTGTTTTAATAAAATGTTTGAGTTTGAGTGATTTGTGTAATTGTATTAGTTGTTGATTTGTGTGTGTTTTCGGTAGTTGTTCGATCTTTATGCACTGCAGTTGTGTGGAAGTTTCTTTTCTTCCTCCCTTACACTTTCGCACCAAAATAAATATGTTTTAAGTGTTTTTATACAAAAGACCACAGACCACAGGCAGTTTATATTCCGATAAAAATTGTTTATGTTTTAAGATTTTTTTCGACTTTTTGAGCTAGTGTTTCGGGAGCTCTGCAAAAACGCGACTGTTTTCTTTCATATATGTTCAATACCTCTCCATTTTCTGTCCGGCGAAAGCGCTTTCGGCGAATTTTACAGGGAGGGGTATAAAAGATTTTAGATCACTCTCAAATTTTTTTTTGTCAGTGATTCTCAAACATAATTCACTTTCGGTTTCAATGGGTTTACCTATAAACTTTTAGATCACTCTCGATTTCGAGGGGTATACCTACAACTTTTTTAGAACACTCGGTTGTTGGCTGGCAATGCCTGTTTTTTCATTTTATATTACTTATTTTTCTTTCATTGCAGTTATTGCCAAATTTTAATTTTAATTTTAACACGAAACTTTTATTTTAGCCCTTGCCTTTTATATTTTCTTTTGAATTTCAATTTTTGCACATTTTAATATACATTTTTTTTGTTGTTGTTACTTTTTCATAATTTTCTTTTTCTTTCTTCTTTTTCTATTTAAATATGGCTTCTTGCACCTTGAAATATGCGTATTATTTATCGTTATTTTTCACATTAGTTTTCACCACACCATTCTCTCACATTTTCGATTTCCTTTTTCTACTTCAGATTTTCTTGATCTTAGTTTTTACGAAAAATGCTATCGAAACGTTAATACAAACTGTCATCGATCGCTATGTGCAAATAAAAAGAAAACCCGTTACTCAGCTAGAGGGAATGCGAGGGAGATGGAGATCTAAAACTTTGATCGGGCATACATTTTTAACGAATGGTCCGATTTGAAAAATTTCTTCTACATTTTGATAGCTATTGATAAACACAATAATATTGCTGATCAAGAATATATATACTTTGTACGGTCTGAAAAGCTACCCTTTTACTCTACGTGTAACGGGTATAATTAAGCCCATAATCTTCTAGAAAAACAAACAAAATCACTGTGCCGAAAAATCCGCTCACTAGTAATAGATTTTCGATTCTTAGTGACACAAACGAAGATAATGCTACTTAGCTTTCGCTCTTTCAGTGAACGGTCGTGTTTTTGTCTTGCGCTCCGAATTTGTGTTCGTTTTGTCCATAAACCATTTCTTACATTTATAAAGCTTTTTATGTCCCTAACAACATCCGTTCGCTTCGCGTGTGCATAGTGATTGTTTTGTGTTTAAATTAACTAAATTAGTTTTTAAAGCTTTTTATGTCCCTAACAACATCCGTTCGCTTCGCGAGTGCATATTGATTGTTTTGTGTTTAAATTAACTAAATTAGTTTGCACGCCCAGTCTCTGTGCAGTGTTTGTTGTTATTGTTTTTATTTAATTTCATTCTCCTTTTCTACCAAATGCTGTTTGGAGCGGTAAGCATCTATACGGTAGTTACCCGCTCTCCCGCATAAAACGTTGTTGGTACAACTAAAACTTACGCTCCCCGCTTACTCTCTCCCGCTCTCTCTTACTATCGTAACTTTTTCTCTTTGCACTGTGGTTCGGAATATAGTGATAATGGCTGTCTGTTGTTCAAAGAAATGTAAGTCGTTGATTTTGGCTGGACAACAGAGCATTCCGTGCCATTCGTGCGACAGTATTTTTCATGCAAAATGTCTTGGCTATTCGGGCCTGGTTCGCGATGCAAGCGACATGAGAAGTGGCTTGCGCTACTATTGTAAAGAATGTATCGCGTATGAAACCCTGGCAATCTCTATAAGACGGCTCACAAAAAGCATTGTGACGGAATGAATTTGTAATTTGAATTTGAAATACGGAGCTGCTTGTGGCGCTTGAGTCGCAGCTCACTAGCCGTATGCTATCTGAGCCCGATTCTCCTAAGCGTAAAAAGATCGCGGTCAATAGACAACCCACGGGAGACGCTAGTGAAACTCTCTCTGGCGATCCGGGTTCTGCAGCACAGCAGTCGATCTCAGCTGCCGCACAGTAGTCGATCTCAGCTGCCGCACAAATGGTACTGAAGTCGAAAGCTAAGAAAAATTTGGTATCCGTAAACACCCGAAAAATCTGTTAAAAAAAACACAGAAATGATTCCAGCGCCGCATGTTGACTTAACGTCTGGAGTACCGACAGGAACTGTTAGTGCGGCCATAAATGCTGTAGTACCAAAACCTGTCACATGCATGTTGAAAATTCCTCCATCCACATCTTCACATTTATCTGTTTCAAAAAACTAGATTCTTTCTTTCTGCTTTACAAATTTTGTGATTTTGTTGTTGGGGGTGAAATCAGATACAAATTTTTGTTGCATACTTTTCGAATACCAACATTTTTTTTTTTATTTTTTACCCGAGTGGAGGGGTGTTATATTACCCGTATCACCCCTCGTGGATCCGCGCATGCTTCCCCTGTTATTGTGTTTATAGAAACTTGATTAAAACCGGAAATTATTAGTTCCGAAATTTTTACAAGTAAGTACGCAATAGACATCTGCATGAATAACAAAAAATACATATTCGAATTGACAATGTTCAAAATGAGTTGAATGAGTTGGAATATGTAGGGAAACTGGCTTGAATAAATAAGTGTGCTGACGTAAAACTCAGTCGAACCAGAAAAAGTGATGTACAACGAATCGAGTAAATGAGAACACGAACAACTCAGACAAATTTATTCGAATCCATTCGAATTCTTATATGACGTCATAAGGACAAAATGTAAAATGAAATTTGCTTTGAAATACATATATATTTGGCTTTTTGTTTGTTTTTAATTACAAATCTACCTTTAGTTTTAGCTTGCCACAGAAACCAACCATGCCATTTTCATATTTAGATCCTAAGAATTCGCGGACCAAGGAGGAGAAGCACAAAATAGTGTAGTACAGAGTCAGAAAGGAATGGTCTTTCTTGGACCGCAACTTCTTAAGAATTTATCTAACAAACTCCCTTTTTGTTATTTTTTTGTAAATTACAAATCTACCTTTAGTTTTAGCTTGCCACAGAAACCAACCATGCCATTTTCATATTTAAATTCTAAGAATTCGCGGACCATGGAGGAGAAGCACCAAATGGTGTGGTGGATTATATTATTACTATATATATTTAATTTATGTTGGAATGTAAAAACATTATTTGATTAATTTTATCCGGATTGGTGGCTATTCGACAACGCTTGTCCGTGATTAAGTTTCTAGCGTTAGAAAAAGTTCGCTCGGATGCCGCGCTGCTCGCCGGAATACAGAATATTTTGCAGCTCGTTTTGAACAAAAGCGGAAAGAAATTTTTGTGCACATTCCACCAAGCTAACACATTAAAGTCGGTCGCGTATTGAACATTGATATTTGAATATCCCGTAATTTCGTTTTCAACTTTGTCCTTCGATGTTTCAACTGGGTGAATATCTACATATTCTGCAAATTCATCGTCAGGTAAATTGGTGGCTGCTGCGTTTGTGCCAGAATCTTTTAGAAACTGTTTCATTATTTCTTTGCAGTCAGACATTACAGTTTCCCTTTCAGCGGGCGAAAATTGTATGAGCTTATTGGTTGGGGGGAAAAGGAACAAGGCCATGTCATGATACTTTGTCAAATTTGGTGTTACTGTGCATGCAATTTGGTTACTTAATTTTAATACATTGAATAATATCAATATCTTTCGACTCGATCTGGCAGGTTTTCTTTAATTTATTTAGATTCGGGAGTACCAGGTGAATTGTAGGGCATTTTGACGCTTCCAATTTTTTAGAAACATTTTCAAAAGGTTCCAGCAATCTGACAATGCATCCCACATGGCTTATATTGATTCCCTCAATTCTATTTGTTTGGTTTCTATCCTTCAGAATTGCGGTAACCTCAATCCAATTGATTTCAATCGACTTCAACAAGTAATACACCGTGTTCCACCGAGTGGGACATAGGCTTTTCAAAGACACATCCAACGTTGCGTTCATGCCTGACTTTTTAAAGTACTTCACAAGCTTGCTGCAAGTAGTAACAATACTTCCTATTTCGGGAACGGCATCTATTGCTTTTTCAATGGCGTTGCTAAGCAAGTGATTGACGCAATGAATTTTCTGAAAGTTGGAAAAAGCTTTGATCATATTGGACCCCCGATCAGTAACAATGACGGGTCTATCCGCGTCGAGATCACATCCGAATCATTTCAAAGCCTGTTTGATTCCAGTCATGCAGATGTCTAGTACGCAACTTACAGGCTTGATCGCCCCTCCCGACGTGGAGTTTTAATTGAAGTTGACTTAGGACTAACGTCTTAATAAATAACGTCCGACGGAATAATTGATATTGAATTTCTGTGTATAAAACTATCCCTTCCGAGTATTTCTATATACATAACATGTTTTTATATTCCGCCGTCATTATATATATCAATTAAGTGAAATATCTGAAAACTCAGCTAATCGCATCCCCTGCTTTCGTAGAGCAAACTTTGCAAACAAGTGGCCCAACGATACCAAGCACGTGCTTGTTACGCGCGAGACCTTTTTTAAATTTGGGCAAGAATGCGAGTTCGCGAGGAAGAATACATAAAACAAAGAAGAGAGAACGCTATAGTTGGGTGCCCCGACTATCAGATACCCGTTACTCAGCTAAAGGGAGTGCGAAGGAGATGGGGATAAAAACTTTGATCCGCCGTAACTTTTTAACGAATGGTCCGATTTAAAAATTTTTTTCTGCATTTCGATAGGTATTGATAAACACAATAAAACTGCATTTTTACTTTTCCGAAATATTGAAAATTTTAAAATCGTATATGAGCGATTGTGGGCGTTAGAGGGGGCGTGGCACCCTTTTGAAACAAACTTGGGCTGCGTAGGAACTCTTAGAATCTGCATGCAAAATATCAATCTTCTAGCTTTTATAGTTTCCGAGATCTCAGCGTTCATACGGACAGACAGGCAGACAGACAGACAGACAGACGGACATGGCTAGATCGACTCGGCTAGTGATCCTGATCAAGAATATATATACTTAATAGGGTCGGAAATGCTTCCTTCTAGCTGTTATATACTTTTGCACGAATACAATATACCCTTTTACTCTACGAGTAACGCGTATAATAAAGACGGGACACAAAATGAAAATAAAGAAGCAAAACAAGCAAAGCTAAAATATTTGTTTTTAATAACGGGATAGAAGTTGAAATGCAAATTGAATGATAAAGGTTGTTGTAATTATTACATAGAGCGCGAAAAGGCTCGTGCAGGTTAAAATTTGATGTACATCGTGGCAAATTAAGAGGATAATAATTACGTGTTAGTCTAACGGGAACATTAAAAGTTAGGCGGCTTAAAAGTCTACAGAATCAATATCACCTCTTATAAGATTATGCATAAAAATAGTACCATGCATTAGTCTACGATTTGCAAGTGTTGGTAAATTAAGCAATAATAATCTACTCTGATGGGAGGGTAGCCTTACGTTTTGATCCCAGAGCAAAAAAAAAAATTTTTTTTGTACCGACTCTATACGGTCAATATGCACTTGGTATTGTGGGCTCCAAACCGAAGAACAATATTCCAATATAGGACGGACAAGGGAGGTAAATAGTAATTTGGTTATATAAGGGTTGTCAAATTCTTTTGACCAACGCTTTATAAACCCAAAAACACTCATAGCTTTGTTGACAGTCAGCATTATAAGGCAGTCAAATTTAAGCTTCGGGTCCAGAAGAACTTCTATATCATTTACTGAATATATACGGTCAAGTGGCAAGTTCTGAAGCAAATAAATATCAATGTCTGATTGTAAGCCGAAACCAGACTATATTATTGTATGTGAAATAAAGCTTAACATCATCAGCATACATTAGTACACGAGAATTTGTTATGATAGAGGGAAGATCACAAAGTAATCAGCAAAGGGCCTAGATGACTACCCTGGGGCACTCCAGATGTTACGCGGATCATTTTAGAAACAGCATTCTTAAATATAACCCTCTGAGTCCTCCCATTCAAATAACTTGAAATCCAAGTTAAAAGATTACATGGAAACCCAAGCAAGTCTAGTTTGAATAAAAGAAGAGAGTGGTTAACGGAGTTAAAGGCCTTACTGAAATCTGTATATATAACGTTTTATTGTTAAATCCATTAATTACAATAGATGGCAATTCAAGTAGGTTGGTGGTAGTCGATCTTCGTTTAACGAAACCATGCTGACACGGTGATATTAGCGAGAAACATAAATGTTGCAAATGGGATGTGATGATACATTCAAAGGATTTTGGAATTGCCGACAATTTAGAAATACATCTATAATTCTGGGCATCCGCCTTCGCATGGAATAATAAAAGAGTCCTTCCAGATAGTTGGAAAAACTGATGATGAAATAGACAAATGAAAGAGTTTAAGAAAAGGTTTGCAAATGGTTGATGCACAAAACTTAAGAAGGAAGTCCATCCGGACCAGGAGAATAAGTTGGCGTTGTTGTTGTTAAATCTCTTAATAGAGAATTTTCGGTTATTATAGGGGAAACAAGAAAGGAAGCTACCTTCGGCCAGCCGAAGCTTATATACCCTTGTACATAAAGTATTGCTCACTCGGTGCAGTTCCAGGGATTCCAGATTCAGCGTTTCTATTTTCATTTTGTTTATACATAAGTAGTCAAGAATCAAAACGCCTACTTCCTACAAAGTTACAATGAATTTTCTTATATTTGTTTGAATATTCCTATGGGAGCCTTAAGATATAGTGGTCCGATCCGGCTCGCTCCGACATATGTACTACCTGCAATAGAAAGAAGACTTTCGGGAAAGTTTCATCGCGATAGCTTTAAAGCTGAGAGACTAGTTCGCATAGAAACGGGCAGACGGACAGACGGACATGGCTAGATAGACTCGACTATTGGTGCTGATCAAGAATATGTATACTTTGTGTGGTCGGAAACGTATCCTTCACTGCGTTGCAAACATCTGACTGAAATTATAATACCCTCTACAAGGGTATAAAAATACAATTTGCCCTATTTAAGGAATTAGGGTAGTTTGATTTTGCCCATGAAGAGGAGCTATAAGTAGTTTGGAAAAGGTCGGCAAATAAATCAGCAATTTCAAAATCAGTCGATGCCTCCATTGAGTTAAAACGAACGGATGAAGGCAAAGCTTATCACTTACGCTTGGCGTTGACAAAGTTATAAAACTGCTTCGGATCATTAGTAAATTCAAATATACAACGATTTAAATACATGGAATAGCAATGACTGTTAAGAACATTAAAATCAGATCGAGCCACCACATATTTCGAAAAATCGGATGGCTTACCCGATTTTTTATACTTTTTATAAGTGTTTGTTTTAAGATTTTTAAGTCTTGAAGCGCATTTGTTCGGCTTTGGAGGAAGCCTGTCAGGAACGCATTCATAAAAAAAAAATATTTAGAACGCTATAGAAAAGTTCAGTTGCATTTTCGATGTCCACACAGTTATAAAGATCTGTCCAATTATATTGCGAAATCATAAGGTTAAGTTTATTATAGTCACGTTTCCGAAAGCATCTCATTTTAGTTGGAAAAACTAAAGGAGAGGTGGTATCAAGGTAGGGGAAGCAAAGTGTCAATTCCATAGTTTTGTGGTATCGGTCTTCTGGTACCACAAGAGCGTCAATTCTAGATACTGTGACTTCAGACGGATCTGAAACAAACACAAGATCTAATTGTCAATTTAAAGAATTTCGTATAAAGCTAACTTGCTGTAACGATAATTCTAAAACGCCATCCACAAAGTCATGGGCGGATAAAGGTAGAGCGACAAGTGAGTCAGTAGGAGGGGACCAGGAGATTGAAGTCACCCAAAACAATCAAAAGGTCCCTATTGGAAAGAAAGGATAGAATAGATTTAATAGCAGCTAGATGTTGCTCATAAATTATAAGGTCAGAGCCAGGTGGAATATAGGAACATGTAATAAAGATAGACAAAGATTTGAGGGTAATTTTCGCACAAACAAATTCAATGTCACTAGGGACATGAAAGTAAATTCTCTCAGAATTTAGGTGAGAGGTATCGGCGATTAGAACACCCCCTCCCCTACGGGAAAGGCGATCGGTTCTGTAGGTATTAAAGTTGATTGACAGATCTTCAGACTTTCTGGTTTCAGTCAATTTTCTGTGAAAGCCAAAATATCGTCTGTAAATAAAGCTTGGGTAGCTTCACGTTAATTCCTCTAACATTTTGGTAAGCCAAGAATAAACTTTTCAGTTTTTTAGCACCATGGAAAGGCTGTTATTTGTTCTCGGTTTATTAGGAACAAATTCTTTTATAGCCAAATCATCATTAAGGCAAAAGCTTTTAGAAAGACGATATCCTACGAGCGTAAGAAAAACGAAATTGTTCAACAGGAATGTCCTCAGATGGGAATTTTTCACGAATAAATTCCAAGACATCCTCGGATGTTTTATCTGGGGTAAATCTTGATACGAATAGTTGCTTCCTATGTGGAAGAACCGACAGTCTCTTTCGTCCACCAGCAGGAATCAATCCCGCTCGGCTGGGACCCAGAAGCGGTTCCTACTGTATCTACGGTTAGCACCGAATTCTGTGCCTCGGGTTGGCATCCAGAAACAGGGTCACCTCCGGAACTGGCTGTTTCCATAGGCATAGGTGGTATTTTGTATTTTGTTTTGTTTCACGGTCTTATTAACTGCCCCTGAGCTGGCTTTTTTGCGTTAAGGCGACTCGGTTAATAATAATTTCTTATTATTAAATTGGTCACAAACGGAGTTGAACCCGTCATTGAGCTGTTTAAAAACTCGTGAAAGGTTCAATAGAGTCTGCCTCATAAAGCCGCTCATTTCGACTGTCATTTTCTTGCAGGACTCACATGCCCACATGAGACCGGTGTGCACTTCAATGAAGTCTTTAACTCTGCCAGTAAATCCTGCACATTTGACGTGCATGACCAATTCTCAGGGCCAACAGATAATAAAAGAACCTTTAGTTGACATTAGAAGAGAACAAGAGAGAACGCTGTAGTCGAGTGCCTCGACTATTAGATACCCGTTACTCAGCTAAACAACTTAATAGAAATATGCCTTCTTATATGTTTTTCGCCGCTCGATTTTTACCCAGGGATCTCTTTCTAGAAGAGGCTTTCTAGAACTTTCAATTCTGCCTAGCACATCTTCCGTCTCTCTCTAGCGCAGGTGAATGCACTTGTGAAAAACGTATACGAGCAAAAAGAGCCAAAATGCGCGCCCCATTTCAAATAATTTAAAATTCGCATTAACATAATGTGAATTAGAGTGACCACAGAAAAAAAGGCAGATTTTTTCCAATGCCATTTCCTAGATGGCGCTAGTGTATATTGTATTGCGCCATCTACCGCCAGATATTGGTACTACTGGTCATGAAAGGCGGAAATGTAGGCGCTGGCCAGGTTTAAGCGTTTATTGGGTTTGTGGGCGTTAGGGTGGGCGTGGCAATTTTTTACTTGGCCAATCGATAGGTATTGACGAAGCGAATACATATCAGTTACTATTTTCATAATAGCTTTAAAACTGTGGGCGTTAGAGGGAGCTTGTGGGCGTTAGAGGGGGCGTGGCACCTTTTTGAAACAAACAGACATTGTCGACACGATAATGAGGTTATTCCACTACATTGTTCGGTGCGAGCAAGACGGATACATGTCGGCTGCAATGAGCAATCAATGCGCAAAGTTGTAAAAACCGATGGCCACTTTTGGTTTTTTTTTTTTGTATTTTAAAATGCCTCAATACGGTACTACCTGGACCGATGAGCAAAATTGAATCTAAAAAGTTGTGAGGAGTTGAAAACTCCCCACAAATAGCAGCAAACCAGAATAACGGATCGCCGGCCGCATACCAGTTACGGCGAATTAGTGGAGACTTCAGGTGGAGAGAGAAAACTCTAAAGGAGAGAGTTTGGAGAGTGAGAGTCGGGAGAGCAAGGGTGCAGAGAGAGAGAGAAAGTGGAGACTTCTCTGGCAGAGCGAGAGTGCCGGGGGCAAAAGGGGTTAACGGAACAGGCACCGGACTTTGGACTCTGCCGTGGACTTTGGACTAGGAGGGCAAGTGCCACATCTCCGCAACGGAGCAACACACAAGCGTGCCACATGCACCATCGGGAACAGCGGGATGGCAGCAACACGCAGAAATATGAGCGGATGCCATGCGTGAAGGACAAGTGGGTCAAACGGAAAGCACGGACTTTGGACCCAGAGTGGAGAGATGCCGCGGACAGAGCGCAAAGGGGAAATAACGGTACCCGGAGGCCCTATATAAAGCCGCCGGGCGCTGGCAGCAGGATCAGTCGATCACGATCAGTCAATACAGTGAGTCAGTACAGTGAGCTCTAAGTAAACAACAACAAGTCGAATCGCCGAAAGCAGCGCCGTGGGAGCCTACAAGGAGCAAGATCGCTACGTCAAGACGTTCGGGATTGAATCACCAGGAATCTGCGAATTGAGACACAGGTAGCTGAGGTCCAGAGGGCGTCACACGGCTAGGTCAAGGCGATCCGTTTCATTCCTGTCTCACCAAATCCTCGCATATAGCCTGGAGCGTCGAACAGAGTTTGAGTGGTGAAAGCCTGCGACAAGAAACGTGAAACTCGGGGAGAAACCTATCTAGACCCAGTGTGCCTTGCATAAGAAGGTCCTGGCGCGATCAGCCAGAAGGGAGATCGGTCAATCGGTTTTGTTCTCAAGTGGAGAACTCCAGAAAAGCCCTGCGGTTTGAGTCGTGAAATCCCGGAGCGGCGTGTGTCTGAACCCCGAGTGAAACGAGCCAGAAGGGAGATCGGTCGAGCGTTTGTGGCCTCAAGTGGAGAACTCCATAAGAGCCCTACGATTGAGTCGTGTAGTCCCGGATCGGCGTACGACCACGATCCCGAGTCCCAGAAGCCACGCCTACGTCCAACCGCGCAGCCAGCATATCCAGGAGCAGAGCGAAGGACGTCGTCAGCGGCGAGCCAGCCAACGCATCGCGACAGATCGCGCTACGAAGAAACGTCACGGGCGATAAGCCAAAGGGTGAAGCTAGGGCGAAACGTTCGTCTGCACTAGGCGTAGAAGCGAAGTGAAGCGCTCGGCAGCATCCCTGCGTAACTTGGATTGCCAGCGCGACCTGAGCGATACACTAGTGGGACCATCCGGGACAGAGCAAGGGACAGGTGGTGGCATCGACAGGAGAGATTCCTGGAGATCGCGGCCTCTGTTCACCCTAGTCTGAGAACGGTGACGCTTCCCTAAACCCGCGCAGTTGATCTCCTGGCGAGTCTGGGGCGCTACGAGTAGTCGTCGATCCAACGCATTAGTGACGAGCAACGCCAAGCGTCTTCAGGGAGCTTCAACGTCTTCAGGGAGCTTCAGCATCTTCAGGGAGCTTCAAGGATCGTCGAGGGAGCTACAGAACCTGAACGTTAATTCGACGAGGAGAGCACCGAGTCATCAAGGCGACCAGGAGTCACCGACGGCCACCAGTGGCAACAACAAGGACAGCCGAGCCTACAAGAACACTGTACTACCACACCCGCAATAAACCCACTAAGAACCCGAGAATTCTGTGCTTTCTCACTGATCTACTGGGCGGTCACGTTTATATAAATTTGGTGGGACGAACACACAACCTTACTGAGCTAGCCGCACGAATCTCGTAGCGAGCAGACTTAAATAACACTGGTCGACAAAAAAAAGCCCAAGAATAAAAGCTACCAAACCTGAAAGGATTTTAGCTGTAGAGAACTACCTCATACTATAGATGAAAAAAAGTGACAAAAAGTACTTCAGTAAAATCCATTGTAGCTAAAGAAGTAGAGGTCGCCCAACTTTGTGATTGGACAATCTTGAAGTTAAAGGTTCAAAGTACCTTTTCCGCCAAATTGTGGCTCTGGGCTGCGAAGGGTTTTCTTACTATTAAGTCGCAAAAAGTGCCTAAAAATAGAAAATTTGGAACTTTGACCACGGACTTCTAAAAACTTCGACGTGTTAGAAAGTTTCCTAGGATTAGGTAGTAATCTACAGCTATAACTCTTTCAGGTTTTGTAGCGTTTATTCTTGGGCCAAGAAAAAGTCTTGATTTTGTCGACCTGTGTAATCAGTTCGTTACAAAGTACAATTCTGCTCATTCATTAGAGCTACTGTAAAATGGGATCAATAATAAAAATTGATTTGATTCTTTTTGGTTGAATTATCAAACCTTTTGCGACTAATAAGGTGCTATAAACAAGTAAGAACAATACAAAAATTATTTAAGAGGCTTAATTGCTCCGTTGCCAACTAAAAATAACGCTCATATTTCTAAATAAAGGGTATGATAAAATTAAAAACAATTACAGATGTACTTTGAACCGCCCAAAACAATTTAAAAACGTGGTAAAAATTTTACAGCATTCAACCTTAATGATTTAACCAGTTAAAGTTATTTGAATTATAAAGTTTAAATTTAATGTCTAAATTTTAAGTGACCATGCCATCTTATTCAAACAAATCCCAAAAATAGCATATGTATTTGTCCCTTTCGAAGCCTCTAATGTATGCCCTTATGAATGAGCCGAACAATGTAGTGGAATAACCGCATAAGGGGAGACAACTACATTGATTTGGAATTTTTGTCGGGACGTCATATGTGAGATTCGACGAGTTTATCACATTACCCTACATTCCCCAACATTTATGGAATATTTTATTCGAAGACCTTTCCGCATTAAGTTTAACCAAGAAATTTAATATACTTATTATATTTTCAGGTTATAATAGCGAAAAACTTATTAAATGAATCCAAAAATCGATCTGTCGTGCAAAAAATTGTATTACAAATGAATTGTAAAATTGGAGGCTCATTATGGACGGTAAAAATACCTTTTAAAAATGTAATGATTTGCGGAATCGACTCCTACCATGACCCATCTAATCGAGGAAACTCTGTTGCTGGTAAGATACATAAATTGTTAATTAACTGAAAAATTAATAATTCAAATGCGTAGTCATTACCCCGGTCAAAAATACTAGTTATTTGATTCCGTGATTTCTATTACGAGAAGGCCCGCTAAGTTTTGGTATTTTTGTAAAGGAAACCAGTACAGGGTTCCAATCCTCAATATTAATGCCAATAAATTTTTTGACCAAAGTCGTTAGAAATTGGTATAGTTTATCACAATGTAATAGGATAACATCAGTGTCTTACCAATATAAAGAGCGCATGACTGTTAAGTAATCAGCAGTGATAACCAGCTAATATTTGTTTGCCTTTCGAGTATTTAATTCTTATAAACGCAGTAAAAAACAAGAAAGGAAGTTAGCTTCGGCCAGCCGGAGCTTATGTACATACCCTTGCAGATAAAGTAAATACCTATAGTTTAATGCTCACTCGGTGCAGTTCCAGGGATTCCAGATTCAGCGTGCCTATTTAAATTTTGTTTTTAAGTTGTCAAAGTTACAATGAATTTTCTTATATTTGTTTGAATATTCCTATGGGAGCCTTAGTGGTCCGATCCGGCTCGCTCCGATATATGTACTACCTGCAATAGAAAAAAGACTTTCGGGAAAGTTTCATCGCGATAGCTTTAAAACTGAGAGACTAGTTCGCATAGAAACGGGCGGACAGACGGACATGGCTAGATAGACTCGGCTATTGGTGCTGATCAAGAATATATATACTTTATGTGGTCGGAAACGTCTCCTTCACTGCGTTGCAAACATCTGACTGAAATTATAATACCCTCTACAAGGGTATAATTATATCCTAGAGTAGAAAATAATACAATAAAAACCAAATAAACTAAAATTTATTTCCTATTACTTTCCCATTATTTTCCGATCGGACTGCCATGGTTCACTTGTAATCGAATTTCAAAGTTGCGTGTTTTGCTATAAAAATACAGTTGGCTTTTTTACGACTTGCTATAAAAAACATATTGGAGTTTCATAAGTTCTCAAAATAATAGCTGTTCAAGAAGAACACCTTTTATAATAAATCTAATACTTTACGAGTTCAGTACATGTCAATATATTAATATATCTAGAGCCGTAAATAACTATCTGTAACTCAAACTCTACAAGGGTGCAGTGCTAAAACATGTAATCTTAAGTACAGGCCACTTGAGCCTGACTATAAATATAGTTCTCACACTGCACAAAGGGTCGCCTTGCAGGAGACCGTTGATAAGGCTCCCGCTCAGGCAAACAGATGTGGTCTCTGCGTAGACCATAGAGTCCCTGTTTTTCGAGTCCCTGTCAAAGTCCCTGATAGCTATCTGTTCGAAAAACTTAAAGACCAGATAAACTGTTCGTAAAAGCAAATCCGCTTTCTCGACTGCTTTAATTTATCTGAACGAGAAACAATTACAGAGTGCTGTTAACGCACAGAATTGTGCTGTGAAGCGCAAAAAATGGCGTGCTTCGATTATTTCATCAGCTGTTTGGGTATAATTCAAAGGAAAAGTCAGCTGTGATTTAGTTTCTTCTTCATAGTTGGCTTTGGGAAATCAGCTGTCATTCTATCGAGCCGAAAACGCTTAACAGGGACTCCGAGTCCCTGTCAAAGTTAGCTCTCACATTGGTGCTCGAGAAAGCCAAAATGCCTTAGGAGGGACTTTGTCTGTTCGAGAAATGTTAGCCGGCACTCGGGAAACCGGCCATAAGAATTTCATGTTAGTTACGTAAGCAAAGACTTATTGAAATAAAATCAGTTTTTATACAGAACTCAAACGTGAAGGTTGTTTTCCTTATTACAGGATTCCCTTCCATTTTGGCCATTCCACTATGGGAAAAAAGTCATTTTTTTTGGCATAAAATCAACTTATTTTACAAATTATTTTTAAAAATTAAATATATTTTGTGAATTTACAAGCCCTAATTAGCCAAGAACAGTTATCAAAGATTTTTTACTAACAACACTATAGTGTTGATAAGCGAACAAAGTCAGCTCTTCGATTGACTTTGATGTGTGCGTAAATTAGTGAAAAATCTTTGCAAACTTTCAGTGCTTATTTTGTGGAGCAACAAAATGGTTTATTATGTCTGATCATGTCAAATCGTAGCAAAGGTATTTATAAATGTATCTTAGATTACATGTTTTGATTATTATGGCTTGTTATCCAACTGTGAACTGTTTTAAATGTGCATCTTTTTAGCTTAAAACTAACAAGTTTGATTGTGTTCCGTGGTGTACAACTTATAAATGGCACAAAGTTGCAAAAAGGTAAAAACGCAAAGTTATTACCAAATGTATCCTTAATATCGCAAAACTAATAATTTTTGCAACTTTTTGCACGTTTCTTCAAAAAAATGACTTAAATACAGCAACTTATAAACATAAAAAAAAATATTTTTTTAATAAAAAAACAATCTAAGTGGCTTTCATTAATCTTAAAAATTGAATTTATGGAAAGGGACAAGTCAAGTGAAAATCCTGGCTGCAAAGGGCTCAAATATAAAGAAGCTGGACCCCAATTAAAGCTAAAATTGGCATCTGCTATTAGATAATATTTCACTTTTCTTGTACATGTCAGCAATTTTTTTTTTGACAAATTTTAAAAGTTAACGTAATCCGAAATTATTTTACCGTCTTACCAATACAAATACAAATTTTTTGAAATCCCTGCCAATTAATTTGAATATGCGGCGTGGGCGGTGGATGAAAGCAATGGTCCGATTCAAAAAGCAACAAAAACCGAAATTACAGCTTTATCTTAATAGTATATATACAAAATTTCTAAATTGTATCTCTAAATCTAGAGTTTATGCCAAAAAAATAGACTTTTTTCCCATAGTGCATTCGAGCCTTTGATTCCTTGCGGAACAATTGACCAGACCTCTCTGAAGTCTTCCCCCACCAGTGGTAAGAGACTCAGAGATATTCTGCGCCTTAAAGATTCTGCTGAGTGCTAGACGCTTGCAGCTAAAGGTAGCAATAGATTCACACCCCCACCAGAGGTAAGAGACAAAAGTGTTGAACAAAATAAAAGCAAAAAGAAAAGTAAAGAGTCTTTTTTGCTTTTAAGCACCTTAAAGATTCTGTTTTTAACAGCTAAAGGTTGCTAAAGTCGGTCGGGCGTGTCCGAGGCATTAACATCGGATTAATATACAGAAAATATAGTGATTTATATATTAAAACCAATAAGTTGGTGTGTCCGTGGCCAAAACAGCGGATATAAAAAAAATATACAATTTTGTGAAAAGTGCATTAAAATTAAAAGTGCCCACAAAATAGCATTTGTAATAAGTGCCAAATTACAAATGCAATACTCTTGTATTGGAAAAGAAAATCCAAAAGGGAAATAAAAAAAATTTGCGCAAAATCCAAAGATTTGGAAATATGTGGGTGAAAAGTGCCTACAAATGCTATAAAGCCAAGAAGCTATAAAGCATACAATTAAAAAATCCGTCTGAATAAAAATATTACTATTAAAGAAAAAGTGAACAATAAATAATAATATTACCATTAGCTTTGACTATGGTTAACAAGAGCCTGCAATACAAAAATAAATTTTGCAAAAGGGCCTTGAATTGAATCGCAATTAAGCGTTCAACTCCATTAATTTGGATTATGGGAAAATATATTCCATTGGGCTAATAGCCTGCAGATGCAATATTGCATTTAAATATCCCGAAACTGGGATAAACATAATACATCAAGCTACCTAGAAGACGATCTCGGCCCCACAACTTAATTTCATCTTGGAAGGAAGAAGACTTGCTAGCTGACCGCAGAACCTGGACACCAAGGAAAGGCGTCGCCAAGAATCATCGAAATCGTCGCTACAAGAACGTCATCGACTACATCCTTGGAAAAGCGCTATCGTCACAATGGACTAAGTCAACGCTATCAACAGATAAGTTCGATATTAGTAATATTGTTATATAAAAAGCACGATGTTGTCCGATATTAGTTATTTTAGTGCAAAGGTGGCTTTCCTAGAGAAACAAAACAAATATCTCGATTAGACAGTGAATAATTTAAGTGGCTGCAAGGGTTCTCTTAACATAATAAGAAATAAGATTAACTATTTAGCTACAAAATTGTTTAATGTGGTGGAAAAGTCTAGATGTTATTTTGAACGCCGTGAATTTGAACACACAAAAAAATTTGCTTGGTAAAATTGACCAACAAAGATAGTTACGTAACTATTATAATAGTTACATGTATTTTGTTTTTGCTTTGGGTTTGTGTCTTTGCTAATTGTGTGTATTTTGTTGTTGTGAAATGACTATTTACTTAGTAGAATTGACAATTTTGCTGGTTGGGGCCTGTTTGACAATTATTACAGTTGATTTTACCAAGTTTTTTTTTGTGTGAACGCAAAATATAGTAACGGCCATAGAGAAAAGATTCCGCATTGAAGGATATTGTCCTTGGGTTGTTAGGGAAGAGGGAGTTTCTTACCTTGCCAGAGAAACAGTTTTTAAATTATCTCGATGAATTAATTTGTTGTAATGAATTCAAACATAAAGAGAATAGTTTCGAATCAAATAAAATAGATTCACAAGCTGTATTATCGAGTCCATTAAAAGAGAAAGAGTTAGGTAGTTTAACGATTTCTAAAGAAATAGATGATGAAAAAATACATTGCCGTAATATTTCGCCGGCAGGACCTCACTTTGAAGGTGAGGTTTTTTTAATTCACCATCCGTGTTACTTGAAGTAAATGACGTTCTTACAACCGTTCATTTATTAGAAGAAGAGTCAATTGTCAAAAAATTAATAAATGGAAGTCCTATAACAGTTAGGATATACAACGCATACTTTCGGGCCTAGTTACATAATTACAAATTTGTGAAGCAAAGAAGTTTCTATTTAAGAATGATTTGGTGCCCATTAAAACTATGTCTGTTTAATTATACAGTAAATGTTAAACGGTTAAATAATGAAAAAAAATACATGAATTTTAACATGATACCTGTTAAAATTAAAGATTTAATATATTATATAAATATATATATACAACCCTAGTCAAAAGTATTTTCACAAATTTGAATGTTAACTGTACTCATATTTTGAACTTATAATATAAACATTTTGGCACCTATGGAAAGAGCACTTCAATTCCGTTTAAATGACACAAAAATTTTCTTAACCCATTAAGCACCCTTTGAAAAGTGGGCAAATTAGACCATTTTTTTTCGAAAGTCAAATTTTCAACTTTTTTTCTGGGGCTTAAAACAAAAATGTTTTGATGCAAAGTTGTTCCCCAATCAAAATTAATAATAACTGAAAAAAAAAATTTTCTAAATATTTTTCCTTGTATTTTTTATAATTTTTTGGAAATAGTTATTTTTGCCGCTTTTTCTTCCTTTTCATACAAAATTTTACTGAGAGGTCTCCATTCAAAAAATCATAAAAAATACAAGGAAAAATATTTTGAAAATTTTTTTTTTGCAGTTATTATTAATTTTGATTGGGGAACAACTTTGCATCAAAACATTTTTGTTTGAAGCCCCAGGAAAAAAGTTGAAAATTTGAATTTCGCAAAATTTGCTCACTTTTCAAAGGGGTCTTAATGGGTTAAGAAAATTTTTGTGTCATTTAAACGGAATTGAAGTGCTCTTTCTATAGGTGCCAAAAGTTTATATTATACGTTTAAAATATAAGTACAGTTAGCATTAACATTTGTGAAAATACTTTTGACCACCCCTGTATATATAAATTTGGTAATAAAATCCAAGACTGTTGCAAGGTGTCTAAACATTTAATTAAAAAAGCAAATACAATATATCGAATTAAATATACAGTCCACTTATTTCATATTTGCATTGTTAACAAAAAGAACCAAAGTAATTGATAATCCCTACACCGCATCTTGCTCGCCCTTGGCAGAATGTTCAAGAAGAACACTTTTTATAATAAATCTAATACTTTACGAGTTCAGTACATGTCAATATGTTAATTGATCTAGAGCAGCGGTCGGCACACACATACGTTGACATTTTGTTTTATATTTGTGTGAGTAATTTGCACTGGGCAGCTCATCGATGTGTGTGTGCAGACCGCTGTTCTACGTTATACATGTGCGAGCAGCGCGGCGGCAGAACAAAACCCTATGCTCACTTAATAGGGCGCTGCCGACCGCTGATCTAGAGCCGTAAATAACGATCTGTAACTCAAACTCTACAAGGGTGCAGTGCTAACACTTGTAATCTTAAGTACAGGCCACTTAAGCCTGACTATAAATATAGTTCTCACACTGCACATTGGATGAAAAGCCTTTTTTTTGGCATAAAGTCCAAAATTATTTTGTGAAATTTTTGTTTTTTTTTTTTGTATCCGTTAAAAAAATGTTCAACTATCATAAAACTTTTTTAAAAATATTTTTGTGACCATCCCTGTCTTTTTTAAAGCTCTCTAAAGTCAGCTGTTCGAGTTAAGTTGCGTGCGCCTAAATTTTTCTACGAAGTGTCACAAAAGTCTAATTATTTATTCTATTGCAAATTACGCGCATTCTTTTCGCCTAAATTATGGAAAATCTTCGTCAAGGTATGTATAATATTGCTTAGAGGGCTTACACTAGAAATGCTTTTGTTTTGTTCTGTTTTTAATTGTTTTATTGAACCATGTTTTGTGTAGAAGTTATCCTATAAATATTTGTGTTTCGTGGAGTAGAACTAGCAAGTGTACGCAGGATTGCGAAAAGTGCAAATGTGGTAATATATGTTACTAGCAGGGTCTGTAGCCCGCAGCTTCGCCTGCGGAAATTAAAACTGGAAATTATGCATACCTTTATATTTGCTAATTATTTTAAATTTACAACTTCCTTATTTTTAGCCTATTGCCGAGAAAAGATTTTATCATAACTTTTTTCTTATTTTCCGAAAAAATAACAGTATATTGTCCTATGCAGGCTACTTAAAATATATAAAAAAAAACTTGCGAAAAAATTTCTAAAATTTTTATTGCTTGCGTAAGTTATCAGCTGCACAGAACAGAAACAAATTAATTTTTCGACACAAATCCTTACACTAATTTTCTTCACAACATTAGTACTTTGTCCAAAACATATTGTTTAAATATAGAATGCCATACTGGTAAGTTTGAACATTAAAACCGGAAAAAATCAATGGTGTCGTATAATTACACAGTGCAACATAAAAAATGTAACCGCAATTCTGATTTCATGGGCGGAAAGAACTCATCGAAATAAGCTAAAACATATTTGGGTTTCTGTGGCTTAGCTCGCGCTTACCATTTATAGCGAGTTAAAGTTTTACATACAAAATTTATTTGTAACGGCTATATCTTGTGAACCGATTAAAATTTCACTATCAAGTCTTCAGTGATTATGTAGCTATGAACCCAAGGAACTAAATTGACAAATGACTATTGCGCACTTAGCACCTAGTGCACCCGTCACTCGGCTAAAGGGAGTGCGAGGGAGATGGATATGTAACGTTTTTTTGATTGCGCATAACTATTTATTGAATGGTCCGATTTAAAAAAATGTCTTCTACATTTCGATAGGTATGTATATATAATATATATATATGCTCTTGTATTATCTCTCTCTTTCTCTTTTCCGCTCTATTATAACTGTAATTTCGCTCTCTCGGAACCTGCCAAACTTCTTGGGTGCTTTTCTCATAGTCTCTCTCTCGCTTGCTTTACATTGTAAATGTTCGTGCGTTTAGTTGTTGGTGCCCCACAAGCCACGCTCAGTCGATTGAAGATTTTTCTCTCGCTCTCTCTAGCTTCCGATTTAATTCGCGATCTCGCGCTCCTATACTTTCGTATTTTGTGTGCCAAGTGCCAGTGCCAAATTTACTCGAGGTATTTTCTCATTTTTATATTTTTACTCTTTTAAATTATCTTGTTTCTTATAATGGCTCTTTCGACTACACCTAAAGACCCTTTTATTTTCTGTTGGCTTTGCGAAGGGATGATGCACGTTAAATGTGCAGGTTTTACCGGACATGTAAGTGGACTTGTGAGTCCTGCAGGGAATTGGCAGCTGAGATGGGCAGCTTTATGGTGCAGACTGGATACGGCCTATTTAACCTTTCACCAGTTTTTAAACATCTCAATGACGGGTTCAATTCCGTTTGCAACCAATTTAATAATAAAAAAACTTTTAACCGAATCGCCAAGTGCATAAAAGCTAGCTTAACGACAGTAAATGCGAATGTAGAATCCACCTTAAATCCTAACTTTGCAGCTGCAGCAGTTTCTGCTGACACAGGGGTAAGTGAAGCACCTGTGCCAATAGACACAGTTATATCCGGTGTAGTTCCTGTATCTGAAAGTCAGGCTCCAATAAAATCCTCAGAGCCGGCGAAGTCAACCAATTCGGCTCCGACCATACCCACAGGTTCAGTAGGTGCCGTTTCTGTCTTTCAATCGAGTTACGTTCAGACTGCTGTTTTGGGGCGTAAGAAACTCCCAGTTGTACCCAAACGAGCCGTTTCTGGCTCACAGCTGGGTAATATTCACACTGCTGCTGGGGGCGTAAGATACTCTCAGTTGTTCCACATAGGAAGCAATTGTTTGTTTCAAGATTTACACTGATACCACAGCTGAGGATGTTTTGGAATTTATTCAAAAAAATTTCCATCCGAGAATATTGTGGTTGAATAATTTAGGTTTTCATACGCCCGTAGGATATCGTTTTTCAAAATTTTTGCTCCGCCTGATGTGTTTAATATACTACTTTCTGAAAGCTTTTGGCTTAATGATGATCTGGTAATCAAAGAATTTGTTCCTAATGAACCGAGAGCAAATAACAATGCTTCCAAGGGGCCAAAAAACTGAAAAGTTTATTTTTGGCTTGCCAAAATGTTAGAGGATTTAACCTGAAGCTAACCAAGCTGTATGTTGACTCCTCGGCATTTACGGAAGATATGTTGGCTTTTACAGAAACTTGGCTGAAGTCAAAGATAACCGACTCTGAAGTTCTGTCAAACAACTTTAATACCTACAGAACCGATCGCCTTTTTAATTGCCGTCTGAGAGAATTCACTCTCATGTCTCTTATGACATTGAATTTGTTTGTGTGAACGTTTCCCTGCAATCCTTGTCTATTTTTATTACATGTTCGTATATTTCGCCTGGCTCTGACCTAATAACACTAGTTTACAAAATAATATTCTTGGAGTGCTCCACAGCAATTGATTGCAAATTCTGTTAGTGCTGGAGCCCTAGATCACGAAAATATCCAAATTTTTTTTTTCGTTTGCACAGTTTTTTTTTAAGTTTAAAATGTTAAATGTTGGACTTTTTTCGAATTTCTTCCTATATTCCGGCTCATATCCTACCGTCACCACTAATTTTTGTTTACATGTCGCCGCCTATGATAAATCTTAAATTTCGACTCTGTCAACCAAAAAAAGTTGAAAAATCCGAACTTTAAAAATCCACCATAAATCCAATTTTTCATTGATTTGGGCCATATCCGGCTTGTTTTATTCGGTAGGATGTAAACTTTAAGTTTGTACTAATTATTTTTCAACGGATTTATTTTGAGTTTTTACGATATATACAGCCGACTTACAGTCGACCAAAGAACACATTTGTTATCTTTGTCGAGCTACTGGGCTGCCATCACTTATCCAGTCATAATGATCTGTATGGTAACGCTAAGCTCTGATCCATTGACTTTAAAATGAAATGAAAACTGGCGCAATTGGGTGGATATGAGCCGGGATATAGAAAAAAATTGGAAAAAAGTCAGAAATTTAACAAATTTAACTTAAAAAAATCATTAAAAAAACTGTGCAATCAAAAAACAAAATAGAGGTATTTTCGTGATCTAGGGACCCAACACTAACAGAATTTGCAATCAATTGCTGTGGAGCATTTTGGCTGTAAGCTAGTGTAATTCAGGAGCAACGGGTATCTAAATCTATTCTGTCCTTTCTTTCCAATAGGGACCTTTTCATTGTTTTGGGATATTTCTTGGTTTCCCCCTTCTGACTTTACCTTTATCCACCCATGATTTTGTGGATGGCCTTTTAGAATTATCGTTACAGCAAGTTAGCTTTATACAAAATTCATTAAATAGACAACTAGATCTTGTGTTTGATTCAGAGCCGTCAGAAGTCACAGTATCTAGAATTTACGCTCTTGTGGTAGCAGAAAACCGATACCACCCAACTATGGAATTGACAGCATGCCTCCCCTACCGTGATACCCTCTCTCCTTTAGTTTCCCCAACTAAAATGAGATGCTTTTGGAAATGTGACTATAATACACTTAACTCAATGATTTCTCAATATAATTGGACTGATTTTTATAATTGTATGGATATCGAAAGTAGAGCTGACAAAAGATCGACTGAAGTCGACTACAAGTCGATAGTATGCTTTGCGATTGTTCAGTCGATTTTCAGTCGACTACTATCGACTTTTTTTTTAATCAAGTACCGTTTGTAGCTCATTTCTATAGTTTAACTCTAATGTTTCTTTATAAAATCAAAAGAATCTTTTGAAATTATTTTCATTTAAAATGGAGAAGTTTTTAGCTGTTTCCAAAGAAAATGGTAAGTATAACTAAATTATTTAATCAGCATAATCTATTAATTTGGTTACGAGTAGACTCTCAAGAAAAAGGGAAACCGAGAGCTTCCGATGTATGAAAGAGGTTCCAAAAAATCGACAAGATGACCGCAAAATGTCTTTTGTGCAACAAGCAATATAAGACGAGCAACAACACATCAAACCTAAGGGATCATCTCAGAAGGAAGCATGCTTACTGCGAAGATCAGTCTTTGCTTGAGCCGGAAATAAGCGAGAGTACTACACCCACGCACTATGAGCAGGACTCTCCCCGGAAGATTGAAATTGACAACGCTGTGATGAACTTAATTGTATCAGACATGCAACCTTTTCGGATTGTAGAAGAAACCGGATTTAATCGAAAAAGGAACGCTTGAGGTATCTTCTAGCAATTTCTCATCGCCTCAGTCACCATCTCTCTTAGGAAAACGTGATATATTTGGATTCCTTAAAAGAGCAGTACTTTAAAAATCCATACAAGTTGAGGAAGGGCACATCCTAGAACAATATTTCAGGCAAATAAATATTTCTACAGCGAAGAATCCAATACAATATTGGGAGGTAATATCTGCCCATATTTTTGTATTAATAATTTATATTGTGAGTTTGCTCTTTTTGTAGATGTCGGAGTCAAAATATAAAACTTTGAAATGCTGCGCTAGGAAATATTTACATATCCCAGCAACCTCAACTGAATCTGAGCGAATGTTCAGCAAAGCGGGTTACATTGCTTCAGATCGAAGATCTGCTCTAAAGCCCAGAAATATTAACATGTTACTTTTTTTAAACAAGAACCAATGGGTCCTTAGTAATTAAAAATTTGACTTTTATGTATATTTAAATTTACATACAGACTGATTAAAAAAAAACATACAATACTATTTAAGGCTTTATTTATTATTTACTTGGAATAGAATTGATAAAAACTTTTCTTCTAATGTCAAATAACGACTAGTCGATAATATCGAAACAGTCGACTGAAATGCTGTCAAACAGTCGACTGACTACACTATCGATAGTTTTGCAGCTCTAATCGAAAGTGCCACTGAACTTTTCTATAGCGTTCTATACGCTTTTTTAATGAATGCATTCCTGATAGACTTTCTGGTTTACAAATGCACTTCAAAGACTTAAAAATCTTAAATCAAACACTTCTAAGAAGTATAAAAAATCGGGTAAGCCATCCGATTTTTCGAAGTATGTGGCTCGACCTGATTTTAACGTTCTTAACAGTCATTGCTATTCGATGTATTTAAATCGTTGTAAGTTTGAATTTTCAAATGATCCGAATCAGTTTTATAACTTTTTCAACGCTAAGCGTAAGTTATCGGCTTTGCCTTTATCGGTTCGTTTAAACTAAATGGAAGCATCGACAGATTCTGAAATTACTGATTTATTCGCCGACTTTTTCCAAACCACTTATTGCTCGTCTTCTCGGTCAAGTTCTAACTACCCTTATCCCTTAAAAGGGGAAATTGTATTTTTTCCCCCGTAATTACCGAAAGTTCTCTCCTAAGAGATTTAACAATAACTACTCCAACTTATTCTCCCGGTCCTGATGGACTTCCTGGGTGTGTTCTGTCTATTTCATCATCAGTTTTTCCAACTATCTGGAAGGACTCTTTTATTATTCCACTTCACAAAAAGGGCGCGAAAGCGGATGACCAGAATTACAGAGGTATTTTTAAATTGTCGGCAATTCCAAAAGCCTTTGAACGTATTATCACTTCTCATTTGCAACATTCATGTTCCTCGCTAATATTACCGTGCCAGCATGGATTCGCTTGGCGAAGATCGACTACCATAACCTACTTGAATTGTCATCTATTCTAATAAATGGATTTATCAATAAAATGCAGACTGACGTTATATATACAGATTTTAGTAAAGCCATTGACTCTGTTAACCACTCTCTTTTTTTATTCAAACTAGATTTGCTTGGGTTTCCATGTAATCTTTTAACTTGGATTTCAAGTTATTTGAATGGGGAGACTCAGAGGGTTATATTTAAAAACGCTGTTTCTAAAATGATCCACGTGACATCTGGAGTGCCCCAGGGTAGTCATACCCACTTCAGCTCCCAAACAACACCTCACTCCGGGCCGGACTACTGTGTAATTCGGACCGTGCCAAGAGTGAGCCTGGCTGGGGCCCAGATCAAAAACTAGCCCAATCTAAAACGGTGGGCTCAGGGAGATAGCGGTCCCCTGTTCTATCTACCGCCTTACCAGGGTGTGACCAACTATAGAAACAACAATTAAAAATAACAAAAAACTAGAGACGGGTACTCTCATCAAACCCAACACTGCAATGACGAGCGCTGGCTCCGTTGCAAGCACCAGTAGGGCTCAGGGATGTCGAGGGACAGAAAGACTGTCGCAAACGCTTCCGCTATGCACGCATCTGCGCCGAAACCAGCGCTAGGCGCAGCAATGTCGATCAGGTCACCCGCTGGTGTCAAGAAACTTACGTACGCAGAAAGACGGACTGCCGCCCAAACTCTGCGCTCACACGCCAGGAGCAACGTCGCAACGCCTTCGCCCGAATGGCTAATGAAGGTAGAGTGGGCAAGGACGGTGTTCCCACACTATGGGCAGGAGAAGCCCCAACAAAAAGGTTCTCAGGCAAAGAGACAACTCTCTATAGAGCTGCCCGGACCGTCGGCGAAGAGATCGAAGTTCCAGCCGTCGGTATCCTTTGCTGAGTTCACTAAAGATCGGGTCCGAATTGGACTCATTGACAGGGGTAATCAGGAGAACAGGATCCCTAGAAATAAATAGAAGGCGATTGAGTCCCAGCTGTCCCTAATATGCCTGCGTATGGTACGCGAGAAGCCCGGTTCATCGCCTTGCTGTATGGACGCGAGCTGATACGAGGGCAGTGTAAAAGTGGTGGCCTGCGATAATCAGCGATCAGCTGATTTATACAAACAGGCGGCAGCACAGCTCGGAGCAGTTTACGAAGGGGAGATCATAGTCGCACTAGATTGGTGTGACGTCCCCAGTAGACCCCGAGCTAGAATTTGGCTCCCAGCAGCAATCAAATCAACGGATAACATTCTATACATGCTGCAAGAATGCAACCCACATCTCCCCACAAAAGACTGGAAAAACGTTAAGGTGGAGGAGCATACTGCTGATGTAAACCAAGTGATCGTGGTTCTGAACAAGGAGTCGGTCGCTCCCATAGAGGCTGCTCGGGGAGTGCTCAACTACGGCTTCAGCGCAGTACCTATAAAAGTTTATAAAGGGGACTCTAATTCCACGGGAAGCCCTGCTGGCAACCCAGCTGAGCAGGTGCTTACGGAAGAAGTGGAGACGCCTGGTGTGACGGCTACTCAACCGACTCGTCGCTGAGCAGAGATGCGAGCGCTGGGACCGGCAATCGATGAAGTGGGCCTGAGCGATATGGAGGCCGACGTTACTGTGGTGGAGGTTGCAGCTGAGGATGTCGCTAAGACTCCTGCAGATCACCACAGTAAAGCGTCCGCTGGCCTATTGCTTCGAACTCTAAATTTGAACTTATTTTTTTGCAATAGGGGCAATACCCCTTTATAACAAAAACGTGACAAACGATCATAGATCTATCCTTGGTATCAGATTCACTCATAAGCACAGTTACAAACTGGGCTGTCTCCGATGAGCACTCTTTCTCAGATCACAGGTTGATTGATACAACTTTGTCCCTAGAGTCACCTGCGCCGGTCAGCTTCGTCAACCCCAGGCGGGCAATCTGGAATAAGTACAAAGAAATTCTGTCGATCTTCCTCCTCATGGAGCCGCCAGAAAACACCTTTTGCCTTCAGGAGCCAGATAATATAGTACATGAATTCACAGAAGCATGCGACGCGGCATTCACAGCTGCATGCCCTTTGGGAAAACCAAGAGAAAAGAAAAAACCTCCTTGGTGGACCCAGCAATTATCAATCCTCAGAACCAAATGCAGAAGCTTGTTCAACAGAGCGAAAGCTACAAGGACATAAACTGGCAAAGCTACAAAAAGGAACTAGCCACATACAAAAAGGGCATCAGGAAGGAGAAGAGAACTGCTTGGCAGAACTTCTGCTCAGATATTGAAAAAAGAACTGATGCCGCAAGGCTCAGAAAAATACTTTCTAAGACACCGCATCCTTAAGCTATTTTCAAAAGGCTGACGGATCATGGTCGGACTCTACTGAAGAGTCCCTAAACCTACTCCTACTCACTTCCCATGGAGCCTGCAAACAGGAAATTCCCCAAGAAGACACACTGGAGAAGGAATAAACTTAAATCTCCTACTATTAGACCGTAATATAAACTGGTCCATTCATAGTTTCAAACCATACAAATCGCCGGGACCGGACAATATAACACCGGCACATTTTCAGCCAGAAGGACAGCTATCTATAAACTGTCTCACAGTGGGTCGAAAAAGCCAAAAGTCTGCCTTAAATCAGCGGAGCCCTATAGCGAATATTTTTTGATGGGGGATTCTTAAAGGCAATTAAATATGTAAAAAAACATCAAAAGGTAAATTTTTTTAGTAAAAATTTTTTGTTGTAGGAAATTTTTAAGAAAAAAAAATTGTTTTTCTAAGAAAACAAATACAAAAAAATTACTTACAGGGTTCTAAGTTTCGCAAATTTTTTTTTAATTTAACTTGATTTTTGAAAAAAAAAAAATTATTTAAATCGGTCAACTATTTTTATAGCTGCCATATAAACGCTTATTGCAAAGGGGAATATCTCGGTTCTTTTTCAATATTGGTTCATATAAATCGGGATTAAGTCATTATTTATCATTTTAACTCTATGCTTACCTTTTTTTAAATTGGTCAATGATATATTATAGGTGTCATAGAATCAATCAAGGAAATATAGCATATTTTCAAAAAAATCTGGTAGAACTCGGTATTTATTTCATATCTATATTTTTAGTAAAATAACATAATTTCAAATTTAAAACCAAAGTTTCTTTATTAATTTATCATTATCTTCATCAATACCTTCACATAAGTAAAATATCTTTATGATGTTAGGACGCGCGGATGAACCAGGGCTGACGATATTTCAAATTATGAACATTTCTTGCTAACTTAAACTGCGGTTTTCTCAGAAGAGGCACAAAAGGGCAGGCTAATTTTCTCAGAATTTCTAGTTAAATATATAAACTTCTTTTAAAAAAGAATTAAACGGGGATCTAGGGTGTAACACTACTTAACGTCCAAGAATAGGCAAAAAAAACCCCACTTTTTTGGACCACTTTAAAAAAAATAAAAAAATAGTAATTATGCACTTAAAATTTATATCTTTTTTTTAATATTCTAAGAATTGGTTGCTCTTAAAATTTTAATCGTTACATATACAACTTAGGCCCTGAGGCGCTTTCAGGAAAATTTCGAAAATGTATAAACATACTTTTTTTCTTATTGGCTACAATTCTATTTCGAAAAATCAACTTTAAAAATCTTTAGTGGGAGAACCATTCATGACAGATCACATTTTCTTTTTGATTTGTATAGAGAATTCAATTGTTTTAAAAGTTGCATTGAAACATTTTGGAAAATCTTTAAAAAAAAACATTTTGGCAGCCTTTTTTTTCTAGACGCCCCACAGTGTATCTGAGAGAAATTTTCCAGTCTATTCTTGCAGTAGGAGAATTACCAACAGCGTAGAGGGAAACGAAAGTCGTTGTCATTCCCAAGGCAGGGAAGGCCACCCATACTACAGCGAAGGATTTTAGACCGATAAGTCTGACATCATTCCTGCTAAAGATCTTAGAAAGACTGATAGGTCTACACATTAGAGACATAATTGACCCGACGCAGATATCAGAGGCGCAACACGCATACACCAAAGGTAAGTCGACTTAATAGGCGCTACACTTGGTAGTAAGCAACATCGAGAAATCACTCAATATACAGGAATACACTTTGACCTTTCTTGACATAGAAGGAGCCTTCAACAACGTGCTTCCCACGACAATAACAGAATCACTCACAGAACTAGGGGTTGAGCCACCGTTGATGGGGCTGATCCACAAATTGCTGATAAGAAGACTGGTCACCGCCACACTAGGGACCTCAACCCAGACTAGACTAGTGAACAGAGGCACTCCGCAAGGAGGTGTACCGCGATCAGTGTTGGGACATACCTAGATACTTTTACCTAGGTACGTACCTAGGTACAATTTAGTGGTACCTTTTACGTTACCTAGGTATAAAAATAATTGGGTACCTTTTACCTTACCTAGCTACAAATTTTTATATACCTTTGGAATTATTAAGGTATAGGTATTAAACATTGCTCTGATTTAAACTAGCCACATCTGACTGCGACACTGAAATAAGCTAAATCCACCACATCTACACGTCATTGTATCATTTCGTTTCGAAATTGTAATGGTCGGAACGCAGCATTAAAAGTCATTGGAAATTAGCCGTTCTCATGTTTGTTTTGTAAAGTTACCTTTGCATTGCAATTTTCTCAAATGCACAAAACAATTTGACTTTGCGCGACAGACATGGCCGAAAAAGAAAATTTAAATGAGAAAGTGTTGCCAACAATATTAAATGGCAAATTTTTTAACCCGGACGGCAAGTGCGTGTTGTGTGTTAATAAAACAATAAAATTCGATGATAAATCGACAGGAAATCTGCACACACAGCCCATGCCTTTTTTTATGTGTGAGATATGTAGGGGAGAGGTCTGTAGGTTGAGACACCTTTTGTTTTTAGTCTCCCATTTAGACATTCGCTTTTGAAACTTCACGTGTTAGGTACCGATCGAAAGCTTAGTCTTTTAGCTGTAAAATAAAGCAAAAAAAAATTGTTTTTTCCCTTGGGAAAACTAAAAAATAATTTTTTTTGAAAAGTGCCAAGAAATGACAATTTGAAAAAGAGTTCTGTAGGTTGAGACACTTTTTAAAGTCAATAATACTCACACAAAAAGTACTCCAAACTATAAGGAACTATTTATTTATGTTAATTTAATCAATTTTAGCTCGTCCTAAATCATTTCCCATCCATTTTTTAAGAACTTAGACCAAATAACAATCAAAATCAAAAGGCTCTTTGAACATTCACTTCTCCCCTAATATCAAAGAAATGTACTAGGCAGAAAGCGACCTCTGTTGGCCTCAGGCCTTTTCGTATGAAAAACGGGTGTCTCAACTTACACGCTCAAAGTGTCTCACCTTACACAAAATGTGATGTTTCGGGAAAAAATTAATAACTTTTGTTCTGACTGTCACATTAAGCTGATTCTTTTTTAATTAGTTAACAGTTAATATACTAATTTTTTAAGTCCCTTACTAAGTTAATTTAAGGACGTTATTAATTTTAAATGAAAATTTGAAAAAAGTAGGCAAAAACTTTTTTGGTGAAAAATGGTACACGACTCTCACAGCTTAAATCTGGCTAGAGCCTGGCTTATAATGTTTTCCCCAAAAGTTTTGTCACTAAAAAGAACTACAAAAAAAAAAATAAAAAAAATTTTTTTAGTGGAAAAGTTTTGAGAAAATTGAGTGTCTCAACTTACAGACTGTCTCAACCTACAGACCTCTCCCCTACATATACACATTACTTACATATGTACATATTTGAGAATGAAAACTAATCGCGGTTTTATTTTATATAATTTTGTGCACGAATGTATGTTCCCATCACTACATCAATTTATTTATGAAACCAAAGTGTATTTGGCGCGCAAAAATGCCGTATGTACGTAAACAAACGGCATATACATATGCACAATATACATATAGTCAATGTTTCTACATACGGAATTTTTGCGCGCCAAATATGTACATGAGGGTTTCATAAATATATTAATAAAGTGATACGTGCATACAATTATTCATGACGCGTGTTTTAAAAATATATACACAAAATTATTTAAGCTTATATTTATAAATAATTGGATTTAATTTCAACAACTTTAGAGGGTTCATCCAAGCAGTTACACGGACTACGAGGCCATGAAAGCTAAGAAAGCTAAGACAAATATGGAACTTTGTAAGGAAAATTAAAAATCGTTTTTCGGTTCCTTGAGCTCAGCTTTTATAAAAAATAAAAAAGCAATATATTTACCTTTTACCTTTACCTAGGTACTGGGAAATTGAAGTACCTTTACCTTACCTAGGTATTTATTTTTGCCCAATACCTTTTACCTTACCTAGGTACAAAAACACAGTACCTCTCCCAACACTGACCGCGATATTCCACAAGAGGGGAATAAATAAATTACAAATAAATTACTGCGGATTCTTGAAGGAGGAGGCTGCTAATAGTGGCATACGCAGACAATGTCGGTATCATCTTTAATAGTAAGTATCCACAAACGCTATGAGATTTTATGACCGCAAAACTAAAAACAAGATACTTGGGGTTAGTATTAGATAAGCGTCTTAAGTGGGGCTTAAACAACTAAGAGAGAACCAAGAAAGCGACCATTGCACTATATTCTTATAAAAAAGCAATCGGGCAATCAATTGGATATACACAGCGGTGGTCAAGCCAATCCTACTATATGGGGTGGCTCTGTGGTGGACCACTTTGCACAAACAATGTATATTGACTTCCCTTTAACAAAATACAGCGCAAGGCGGCTTTATGTATTAGTGGAGCCCTTCGAACTACCCCAAACGAAGCACTGAACGCGATCTTGAACCTCCAGAGCCTGGACTTAGCAGGCATGGAAAGGGCCAAATCGGCAGCCATTCGACAGAGGGATACGGGGCAATGGAAAGACCAAATCTATGGTCACGCTAAGATTCTTCAGCATGACAAATCGATCCCGCCAAAAACGGATCTATGTAAAACCCGTGAATACAGTCACACACCCTTCAAAGGTCTGATCCCAGGCAGGGAAGTATGGGATCGGGGTCGACTGGGCTCAATAGACGCAATCTGTTTATATACAGACAGCTCCAAACTAGACGGACACGTAGGCGGAGGCATATACTCCGAGCAATTAGAGATCAGGCAGTCATTCAGGCTTCCTGACCACTGCAGTGTCTTCCGAGCAGAAGTGTATGCTATAATGGAAGCACTCGTCTGTTTAAGGGGCTTAAACACCCAGAACAGACACATAAACATATATAGTGATAGCCAAGCGGCTATTAAATCAATAGACTGTCGCAAATCTCTCCACGAGATGGCTAGTCAGTTTACTGTCAGCCTTATATGGGTTCCGGGTCACCGGGATATCGTAGGCAACTGTATAGCAGACGAGCTAGCCAGGCAAGGCACCACCGTACCTCTGCTTCCAGGAAAGGAGAATGTTGGCATGCATATGGCTACCTGCAAGCAAATTATTAAAAACCATTTCAGCACATTAGCCAACACTCAGTGGCATAACACACCGCAGTGCCGAATCTCTCACCAGACATGGCCTGCAATAAACAGTAAGAAAACATCAGAACTACTTAATTTCAGCCGCACTGAGTGCGGCATGCTAATTCGAGTACTCACAGGCGCACACGCCGGCAGGCTAAAAGCCCCTAAAAATGATTTTTGTAGAAGCTGCAGGGATGAGGAAGAAGAGGAAACGGTTGAACACCTACTCTGTTCATGCCCAGCCCGATGCAGGCTTAGACTGAAACACTTAGGATACCCTTTTATAAATGACCTGATCGAAATATCGCAGACTAACCTGAAGAGTATAAGCTCTTTTAATAAATCCTCCGGATGGGGGACTTGCTGATCGACCAACCTACAGGCTGACTCTTAACGGATAGGGGACCCAAGAATAGAGATCATACGGTATCACAATGGACCCACAGAGGTCTAAGTGTGCCAGGCTATAGTCTGGCAGCCGTCCTAGCCTAACCTATTAAAAAGTTATGCGCAATCAAAAAAAGGTTATATATCCATCTCCCTCGCACTTCCTTTAGCCGAGTGACGGGTATTGGATAGTCGGGACACGAACCCGACTATAGCGTTCTCCCTTATTTCCATATAAAGTCGTTTAGTGGCGGCGTATTAAAAATTTCACTTAGTATGTATTACATACTATGTAAGCTGTTGGCTTCTTTTTAAGATGTTTTCCAAGTATGATCGACCACGGCCGTCAGCCGTCGGGTACACAGGGGGACCAACGGGGGACTCGTCCCCTGCCGTAACTGTGTGCACCGATGGTAGTGCGACTAGACTCTCCCCGTGAGGGCGGCTGGAATCGTAGTCGGGCGGACCTGGACTCGAGACGGACAAATCTCGGGTCTAACACAACAAGGATATACACTCTTTTATACTAACTCGACAGGTAGGCCAAGAGCAGATATTATTATAAAGAATAACTATAACGCACTTCTATGCCCCAATCTTAGTACACCGGATCTAGCATTGCCAGATTCGTGGCTGCGGATGGGACATAGATGGTGACCACCTGAGCCAGTCATCAAGCTCCTGCAATGGGCGGAAGACACAAACACGACCCTGGTGCTCGGATGCGACGCTAACGCGAGGCACACGCTATGGGAATTTTTCACGAATGAATTCCAAAACATCCTCAGATGTGGTATCAGGCGTAAATCTTGAAACAAATAGTTGCTTCCTATGTGGAACAACTGAGAGTTTCTTACGCCCCCCAGCAGCAGCCTGAACCTCATTCGGCTGAGCGACAGAAACGGCGCCCACTGTACGTCTGGGTAAAACTAAGAGATTTTTACGCCCCCCAGCAGCAGCCTGAACCTCATTCGGCTGAGCGACAGAAACGGCGCCCACTGTACCTATGGGTATGGTCGGCACCGGATAGGTTGATTCCGCCGGATCTGAAGCCTGACTTTCAGATACAGGGGCTACAGGGACAGGGACTACACCTGAACTAGCAGTATCCATTGGCACAGGGTGTTCACTTACCCCTGTGTCACCAGAAACTGCAGAAGCTACCAAGTTTGGATTTAAAGTGGATTCAACACTCGCCTTTACTGTAGTTGAGCTAGCTTTTTTGCGTTTGGGCGACTCGGTTAATAATTTTTTATTAATAAATTGTTCACATACGGAATTAAATCCATCATTGAGCTGTTTAAAAACTCGTGAAAGATTACATAGGCCGTCTCGAGTCTGCCTCATAAAGGTGCTCATTCCAACTCCCGATTCCCTGCAGGACTCACATACCCACATGAGACCAACCAGTTCAAAAAGTCTTTAATACTGCCAGTGAATCCTGCACATTTAGAATTAATCATCGCTTCGCAGAACCAACAGTAAACGAACGGGTCATTAGATGACGTCCAACAATTTTTCTTAGTACAGATAAGAGCCATTATAAAAAAAATATGTTAGAGAATAAAGAGAATAAAATAAAAAGTATATAAAAGTATAAAACAAGAAAGGAAGCTACCTTCGGCCAGCCGAAGCTTATATACCCTTGTAGATAAAAGAATACTCACTCGGTGCAGTTCCAGGGATTCCAGATTCAGCGTTTCGATTTATTTCAATTTTGTTTTTAAGTAGTCAAGAATCAAAACGCCTACTTCCTACAAAGTTACAATGAATTTTCTTATATTTGATTGGGAGCCTTAAGATATAGTGGTCCGATCCGGCTGGCTCCGACATATGTACTACCTGCAATAAAAAAAAGACCTTCGGAAAAGTTTCATCGCGATAGCTTTAAAACTGAGAGACTAGTTCGCATAGAAACGGACAGACGGACAGACGGACAGACGGACATGGCTAGATAGACTCGGCTATTGGTGCTGATCAAGAATATATATACTTTATGTGGTCGGAAACGTCTCCTTCACTGCGTTGCAAACATCTGACTGAAATTATAATACCCTCTACAAAGGTATAAATATGTTAAAGAATAAAGAGAATAAAATAAAAAGTATATAAAAGTATAAAAAAATACCTCAAGTAAATTTGGCACTGGGATCAAATTCCAAAACCACAAAAATACAAAAAGCGCGAGATCGCGAATTAAATCGAAAGAGAGCGCGAGAGAAAAGTCTTCTATCGACTGAGCGTGGCTTGTGGGGCACCAAAACAACTCAACGCACGAACAGTTAGATGTAAAGCAAGCAAGAGAGAGAGAGACTATGAGAATAGGTCTACAAGAAATTCGGAAGGTTCAGAGAGAGTGAAATTACAGTTATAATAGAGCGGCAGAGAGAGAGAAAGAGTAAGAGAGAGAATATAAGAGCCAATTTAGAGAGTGCAAATTACACTAACAAAGCCAAGATATTAAATAAATCAAATGGAAATGTTAAAATAACTATAACCACGTACCCGTAATCTGGGAGATCTATGAAAGTCACTAACACGATTGTTAGGCTAAACTTTGTTAGTAAATAAACACAAAATACTTGCGGAAATAACACAATATAAAACAAAAACTCAGAGCACAATGGTAAACACAACCGTTCACAAGCGACGCTAAATCGATTATGATTATATTGCCCTTTTATTACATGGTTTAGCAATTTCTAGGTACAATTAAAGGCGGGTTTAACATTGGTTTTACATAGCTTTTTGAATTAGCGTTAATGTAAGTGGTTAAGTGTTAAATATATCTAGTATTTTTCGTCTATCGGGAAGTTTATCGTTATTGGGTTGGTCGCTGGCCATCATCGTTACCTCATTGATTGCTACGAGATTTCCAGCAACCGCTACGCAAATCAAAGCCGGCATTAATTTCTATGCGCAAAGTAGCGCTGCACCAATTTACTATATTATTTAAATCATTGGTTTCCTTTTAAATTTATGGTTCTCACTAATAAATTCGAAGTCATACATTTTACATTTTTATTAAATGATTACAAGAAATGAAAGTTTTTTTCCATTTGTAGCATTGTGTTTTGGGGCATAGTTTCCATACAATATTTTAAAAACTTACTGAAGGAAAATAATTATAAAAAAAACGGGTTGCCGTTTGCCTTTGGCTGCGTGGATGCGGGCGGCAGCGTTGTGCCTACTAGCAGATGAGCTGGCGTTACAACCTCTCCCTCGTTGGGACTGCCTTTGTCTACGATGAGCGGCCTCGAATTTAGGAAGGCTTCCACCTCCACTATGACAGTATGGAGCTCGTCGTCCTTCAGAATAGCTCTGCATACAAACATATGGGAAGGCGTGACGTCACATCAGGTTAGCCAAATTTGAAAATATTGGGAACTTGGTTAAGGATGCTGAATTACCAAGAAATTTAAATTCAGTTATTTGCGGGTATGCCATAAGATTATGAACATCACATTTTTAAACCATTTTAACAACATTTATAACAGAGAAATGGCAAAAGAAGGAATAAAAAAATACAAATCGAATTGAGGGGCACTTTGGGGTCGTTTTTTGTTTTACAAAGTACCCCTTACGCGGCTCCTAATTATTTTAGTAATTACTGTGATTGTTCTAGATTTTTATGTCAATCCGTTCTGGGTGGAATTTGCTACTGAACGTTTTTTAATCAAGACAAATATTTATTTAGATTGTGTATATGATTAAATGGAGTTAATAACTTTTGCGCATACTTGCGCCATTTCGTAATATTTAAATAGATTCGGACCAACTCGACATTAGTAGGGGCGCTTGCTGGAAGTGTGGCTAAAGAATAATCGCAGCTTTGTCGATACCGTTCACTGGTTGTGCGAAAGGTTCAAAAATAAAAATCGACTGTCTGAAAATACGATGATTGGCATCAAGAAGACATTAAAAACTTTTGTTTCTCATGTTAGTAAGCTGCTAAAGAAACACAATAGGCATGTTAAATGCTTCAAAAATGCAAATGCAAGCTGGCTTGCATCAGAAATATCATTTTCTGAAAAAAATGAACATGGTGCAAACAAGACTGGTCGGCCCCATTTAAATTACGAGAATGGTGGATCGCGTTTGAAAAGAAAGAGTGCTTCAGATTTCTCGAAAGAAAATCTTACAAGTCTTCTAATGCGCTTTTAGAGGCACCCCCTGTTGATGCAGTAATTGATAATCCGCATTTCGAGTTCGAACAAAATTTGGACTTCGAGTTAAATACAGATGATAAGTAAAATAAAAATATTACACGTACATTTTATTTATATATGGAATTTGGTCGGCTGACTGGGGGTGGTAAAAATCAAAAACTAATGAAAACCGAAATTTTACAATGGTCTTGTGTGCACTGCGCAAAGGGTCGCCTTGCAGGAGACCGTTGATAAGGCTCCCGCTCAGGCAAACAGATGTGGTCACTGCGTAGACCATAGATAAGTATATTGTAAGAATTTCATTTTAGTTATGTAAGCAAAGGCTTATGGAAATAAAATCAGTTTTTATACAAAACTCAAACGTGAAGGTTGTTTTCCTTATTACAGGAAACCCTTTCAATAGCCCTTCTGAAAAATTCGACCAAAATGTGTAATTGTTTTTATAGGGGGACAGACCCTACAGCCGCGAACTAAATATCCTCGGTGGACAGCGATTGCTTAAGAATTTATTTGACCATGAAGGACCAATATATAACGTTTTAAAGCAAATCTAAAGAAATCGCGGTGCAGGGACCGTAATCATTGTAAGTGGAACAAGAGAGAACGCTATAGTCGGGTTGTTGTCCCGACTATCTAATACCCGTCACTCAGCTAAAGGGAGTGCGAACGCTGTGTCGGGTTGGTGTCCCGACTAATAATCGTAACTCAGCTAAAGGGAGTGCGAGGGAGATAGATATATAATTTTTGATTGCGTATAACTTTTTAATGAATGGTCCGATTTGAAAAATGTCTTCTACATTTCGATAGGTATAAATATATACAACAAAATTGCATTTATACTTCTCGGAAATCTTTAAAGATGTGGGCGCAGGACCCATTTTAAAATCGTTAGTGGGCGATTGTGGGCGTTAGAGGGGGCGTGGCGCTCGGCTAAAATAAACTTGCGCTGCGTAGGAAGACAAAGAATATGTGTGGGAAATCTCAACCTTCTAGCTTTTGTAGTTCCTGAGATCTCAGCGTTCATACAGACAGACAGACGGACAGACAGACGGACAGACGGACAGACGGACAGACGGACATGGCTAGATCGACTCGGCTAGTGACCCTGATCAAGAATATATATACTTTATGGGGTCGGAAACGCTTCCTTCTAGCTGTTACATACTTTTGCACGAATCTAGTATACCCTTTTACTCTACGAGTAACGGGTATAAAAATAAAAGTATCCATTTAATGATTATTTTGTAACCGAAAAAAATATCGCTCAGAAATAATGATTATTATGTGAGCGATATTATTTCGATATTATTTAAAAATATCACTCAAAATCCGATTGCAGCCGTTCTGTACGGAATTTTACAATGTTTTAAATTTGTGCTTGTAGGTAGAACACATCCAGTTAATAAAAGAAGGTTCTTTCTTTGTATAAAATTTTTAAAACGCGGTTTTTAGTTTAAATAGGTATGCATAAATACAAAAAGTTGTATCAACCTTAGGACTTTATGTCATTTATATATTAGTAAAACGACTTAACAAGATGTTATGAACTATTCCACTTAGATCCAAACCGACATGTGGGCTGGGTGTTAGTGTGTTGGTCGACCGAGCAGTAAGCACGAGTTCGATTCCCACAGAATGTGTTTTTTATACAAAAAGTTTTTTTGTTTTTTAAGCGGTTTATACAAAGAAAATTTATTTTTTTCTTAGCTGGATATGTGCTCCTTGTAGGTAGAAACAAGAGCACATTTAAATCTTTGAACAATTCCGCGTAGGAAATTTGAGTGATATTTCTAAGCAAAATAATATCGCTCACAAAATAATCATTATTTCTGAGCGATATTTTTTTTCGCTTACAAAATAATTATTAAATGGAGATTTTTATTTTTTACTCAAAAAAAAATCATTATTTTCGGTTTCTGATTTTGTGGTCATGGCCGTCACACAATTTATATTTATTAATATTCATTAAACAAAAGAAAAACTGAAATAAAAAAATTGCGCCGCAATCCAGCATAAACAAAAATCGCGCGATTTCTTCAAACTCGCTTTTAAAATTTGGCCATCGATGGTCAACGAATTCTTAAGGAATCGCGGTCCATCGAGGATATTTAATTTGCGGCTGTGGGGTCTGGCCCCCTATAAAAACAGTTTCACATTTTTGTCGCATTTTTCTGAACGCAGATTGTTTTGACAATGCACTATGGTTTCTTTCCGTTTTTTTTTTGGCATAAATTCTAATTTAAACATATTGAATTGATATTTGGTTTGAATGCATTTTTTAAGCTCCCATGATGACCTACCAAGTTTCAAATGATTTGGGGCACTATTTCATATCGCTTTCATATAACCGATCTGACCGATTTGCCTCAACTTTTTTGTTTATCAACCTTGCTTTAATATTTGGTTTTTATACATATTTAAAGCTCCTAAGATGACCTACCTAGTTTCAAGTGATTTAAAGCACTATTTAATATAGCTCCCATATAACCGATCTGGCCGACATGCAAAAAAGATCCATTAAACAATTTTATTTCTTATTTTCTTTATATTTAATTATTAGTAAATCACTCTGAAAGTAAATATACATTTTACAAAATTTTGTAACAACCAGCTCAGCACGACTGAACACATATTGTACTAGAAAATTTTGATTTTTTTGAAAACGTGTTGATTCGGACAAAAAGGGTTAGTTTCTCATTAATCTGCACACTTTGGTTAATAGATTCTCGTTTACAACTTTTTGCAACACATTGCCATGCAAACGTACTGATCCACGAAACACAACTACACTTGTTAAGCTCGTTCTAAAAATACACATAAGCAAAACACGGTTCAATTGGAAAAAAACACAAAACAAAGACACAAACATTGGTAAACTTTAGTTGTACATACCTGGAAAATCGTTTTCCATATTTATTCATTTATTTTTTTCGTAAACTTTTGCCACAACAAACGATCAAAGTCGCACAATTTTTCTCGTCAATTTCATATAAAACAGGGTGTACATAATTGGCTGACTTTAACAGCTCGCCAGCAGAACAGTGTTGCCCTATATGTTAAAATTACATATTTTTTATCTGTCTAGGGTGTTAAAAAATTAAAAATAAAAAATTTTAAGATACAAAAAAATTGACTTTATGTCAAAAAAAAACTCGAAAAAACCCATAGTACAATGTATGAAAACCAGGGAACGAAAATAACTGTTAATGTAAATTTTTCATACAAAAAAATCACGTACTTAGAAGGGTCCTAAAAATTTTTTAAATACACCACAATTTTTATTAGCCATTGTAGTTTACAAATCCGTAATGATTTTTATTTTTTGATTTTTATAATAAAACTCAAAAAATAACTGTTATTTTTTGATTTTTATGAATAACAGTTATTCCTTTGACATTTTTGAAAAAATGAAATAATTAAAAAAAACATGATACCCGTGCTTTTTATAACTTACTAAAAATTTGTTAAAAAAGGCAACCGCGCATATTTTATACCTATATTTTTTTTAAATTTTGTTTACCCACAAAATCGCCATAAATCGAGTTTGAGTTTTATTTTTGATCACTACGAATAACTGTTATTTGTCAACTTTTATTATAAAACTCAAAAAATAACAGTTATTCTTTGAGTTTTACTTTACAAATCAGAAAATAACTGTTAAAGTGTGATTTTTAAAATAAAACTTATAACAGTTACGTTCCCTGATGAAAACCCCTTGTGTTTTTTACAGGGACCGAAAATAACTGTAATTGTAAATTTTTCTTACAAAAAAAATCACGCACTTAGAAGGGTCCTAAAATTTTTTTAAATACACCACTATTATTATTAGCCATTGTAGTTTACAATTCCGTATTTATTTTTATTTTTTGATTTTTATAATAAAACTCAAAAAATAACTGTTATTTTTTGATTTTTATGTATAACAGTTATTCCCTTGACATTTTTGAAAAAATGAATTAATTAAAAAAAAACATGCAACCGCGCAAATTTTATAACCATATTTTTTTTAATTTATTTTACCCACAAAATGGCAATAAATCAAGTTTGAGTTTTATTTTTGATCACGACGAATAACTGTTATTTGATTATAAAACTCAAAAAATAACAGTTATTCTTTGAGTTTAACTTAACAAATCAGAAAATAACTGTTAAAGTGTGATTTTTAAAATAAAACTTATACCAGTTACGGTCCCTGGTTTTTTATAGCAAAGCACTCAAAATCATAGAAAAGTCTACTTTATTTTTATAGCAAAACACGTAACTTTGAAATTCCATCACAAGAGAACCATGGCAGTCCGCGCCTATATTTCTTCATGTAAATTCTTAAGAATTCTCGGTCCGTCGAGGAAATTTTTCCACGAATCTTGGGGGTGAGGACCATAAACTAGAGTACTATTAATATTTAGTAAGAGAAACGCGTTGGGCATGAAATTTCCCTTTAGAAAATAAATATTTCAAAAAATGTCGCGAGCGAGCAATGTCCAATAAAGTGTCCCGAACAGAATGAGACTATTTTCACAAAATTGACATTGACGGAAATTGGTTCGTAATTTCTTCAACTGATGGCGCTTAAAGCTTAAATTTTTAATGCAGCCCTTTGGTGTTTGAAGGAACCTTCAGTAAGCACGGTGCGGAATTTAAACGAGCCAATTGGCCGCTAGGGCCACATATTATTCTGCCCCTTATACTTTTTGAGACGGACGGACAAGGCTTGATCAACTCGGCTTGTGATCCCGATCACACTTTATATTTGAGGCCTGCATGAATGTATTTATTTAAAAACGGTACTCACATTTAGTGTACTCATACAATATTGTAGAGGGTACCCACACTACCGATAGTAACTGAGTACACTATTTTAGAGTTGCAACACTTTTTTAATACTATGTGTATGCTTCAGAGAGCTGCAACGAGTCAATCATTTTCGGGTACATCCGATCATTTACTCGCATCCGTTTTGATTAATCGGGTGAGCGAAATGAAATGAGCGGTGAGCGAATGCGATCGTCCCATGAATGATCGTTTTTGATCGTTCAAGTGTGTGATCTGATCGTGTGTGAACGTTCGACTTGAAGATTTTACCCGTTTGTGATCGAATGTTTTGTGCAATCGATTGGTGTGATCGTGCTTCGCGCCTATCGGTATGACCGTGCATTTCGTGTTATTGCTTTATATTTTGCGCAACATATTTTTATATTTGCACAAAAGGACAAACAGTAATAGATTTTGAAAGCGTTTTAGAAGTAATATCAAATGGAACCTACACGTTATCAGGCCAACGGAAAGGAAAAAGTTCCATATGGAATAAATATTTCTTAATAAACATATAATACATTAAAGTGCACTCTCCCCCTATTTTATTTCGTCGTCACAAGAAATCATATTAATCCGTTCACAATCTATTTATGTACAACTGACTCGAGGTCTCGATCATCGGGAACGATTGAGCGCTTCGGAACGATCATTTTCTTCACCTACACCCGAAATTCAAAATCACATCATTGATCGTTACGAAGCGAGTCGGGTAGTTGATCGGATCGTACTTTGGCTTTCTGGTTTGTTCGTGATTATTCGTTGCCGAGTGAGTTTACCGGATTAAACGAAAATGATCGCGCGATGATCGATCGTACTCGATCGTACTGTACTATTGTACTGTACTATTGTACAGTACTGTACTCTGAGTAAAAAAAACAAGAAAGGAAGCTTGCTTCGGCCAGACGAAGCATACCGTTGCGAAAAAAATAATAGCACCACTGCGTCACAGGTTCTTAATATTGAAGAAATATGTGGAAAACGGGGATTTTTATATAAGAAGTGTTTTTTATTATCTTGATTAGTATTCCACCTATTTAAAAAAATTGATACAGATATCGAAAATATTGTCTACATATAATTTTTTCAGATTTTAAGAAAAAAAGTCAAAACAAGGCCGAAAAAAATAATAGCACCACTTCCGTTTTCTTTAAATAAAACGTTACGATGCGCTAATATTCTTGTGTATAAAGGATATATTTTATGAGATTTGACTAAAACTAACTTCTCCTGATATCCAGACATCAAATTGATTACCATTTGGCAATACAAGGACATGTGGAAAATTTTCCAAGTCGGAAAAGAAAAATATTCAAAAAAGAAACATATTGGATGGAAAACGGTCATGTACCCGGTTGGATTGGTTAGGTTTTGGATCATCTTCATTAAGAATGGCATAAACTTCGAAGGATAACACAGAAAAACCGAGTCCTGGCCCATTTTTCCTTCAAAAATGTCATATCACAAAGCACAAAGAATCTTATCAGGGCCAAAACTAAACTAAAACACGTGCTTAAAATAATAGCAAATATTTTAATAGTTGGATAATGTTTCAATAAACAAATTTAGAAAACATGCACTTAAAAAAAAAAATCCTATCCGAAATACGAAACACATTTACAAGGGGATAGGGCTCGTCAAAAAAACTTACAAATGAATGCCCGCAAACTTATGAGAATGTGTAAAGGCAAAGTTAAATTGGGTAAGAAGAAATCCTTTTTATAAGTCATGTGTCTTCTAAACACCTAAATTGACCAAAAACAAGGTACCAAAACATCTATTTATTGAGCATGGACCTAGTATTAACATAGGCTTGTTTTTCCTTCTTGAAGTAAGATCAATACGGATGAATACATCGTTCATGAATCATCCTATGATGTAAATAGTAATACGGTAGTAATTCGTAGCTTAAACTGAATACAAAATACTTTTTAAATGAATCTTTGACCAATAAAATCCGGCCAGGATCACGGTCAGGATAGCAAAGAAAGAGTTCGAAAGTACTCAGTCAGCAATATACAGTGATTTGTGTACTCGCTTGACCATAACACAACCAAAAATCTTCGAGTTTTTTTTTTTAAAGACAGTTTATACAGTTAATATAAAAAGTCTTAAATCATTTCCGAATAAATTTGAAAATAAATCATGACTTTTGGGCCCCAATTCCTTTATAGGTAGGGTCCTGACTTGTTTAATCGATAGTAAGTCATTATATCCAAAAATCGCAAAAGATATTTACACTTTAAACTTAGATTTACTTGTTAGCTAGCGCCAACTAAAGATTAAGTTACCCATATGTCATTTTTCTACCTTTTATTCTATTTTTAGAGAAGTGGTGCTATTATTTTTTTCGTACGTTTTTCCGGTTTTGCATAGATTTTCTTAAATATGTCCAGAAACCTTTTATAAAGCTAACATTTTTTTTCATATTCAAATTATGTTTAGTCTTACTATTTAAAACGCGTTTTGAAAAGTTAAAAAATGTGAGTAGGGTGACTAGTTAAAATTATTTTGGGTTAGTGGTGCTATTATTTTTTTCACAGCTGTATATATCCTTGCATATTAAGTAAATACCTATAGTTTAATGCTCACTCGGTGCAGTTCCTGGGATTCCAGATTCAGCGTGCCTATTTAAATTTTGTTTTTAAGTTGTCAAAAATCAAAACGCCTACTTCCTACAAAGTTACAATAAATTTTCTTATATTCGTTTGAATATTCCTATGGGAGCCTTAAGATATAGTGGTCCGATCCGGCTCGCTCCGACATATGTACTATCTGCAATAGAAAGAAGACTTTCGGGAAAGTTTCATCGCGATAGCTTTAAAACTGAGAGACTAGTTCGCATAGAAACGGACAGACGGACAGACGGACAGACATACAGACGGACATGTCTAGATATACTCGGCTATTGGTGCTGATCAAGAATATATGTACTTTATGTGGTCGGAAACGTCTCCTTCACTGCGTTGCAAACATGAAATCACTGCGTTGCAAATCACTGAAATTGTAATACCCTCTGCAAGGGTATAAAAAGTGCAGTAGTGTGAAAGTTGTCGGAAGCTAAATCGGGAAATGGATATGCCTAATAATGAGAATATCGAGTGCAATATTAATTCTTGGCAAAGTTGTTGTAATGGTAAATTGAGTATACGCACGTAGAAGATTGATTTGTTTTATAAGTTAAATTAATACCTTTGGCGTACTTTTTTGTGTTTGTCCCAGCTACAGTAATTATGTATGTATGTATTGGTAAATGTCTACTCGCAAAAAATCGTGTTTGGATGTATTATGTGTTTAAAATCATTAATATATTGCTTTGCAATCAGACTTCAGCATCTCCTCCTCAGTACGACACCGCCTCTACTAAGGCAAAGCATCTAAGTGGCCAATTTCAATATTCGACTAAGCGTGGCAGAAGTAAAGTATGGGACACTTTTGCACAAATTTTGGATGGTAATGGCCTTGAAATTAATAGTTTCGTTGTTTGTAAAGTGTGCTTAAATATTTATAAATATGACAAAACCACATCGAATATGGTAAAACATAAATGTTACATTATGGCCTCTTCAACCAGATGTCGAAGTTAATTCTACAACAACAAAAAATTGCACTCGAATCATAACCGAATCGTTCCTTCAGCATAATTGAAGACTATGGTCTAAAAAATGTATCTCAATCTTTGCTAAAAGTTGGTGCCACCTATGGCCAGAATGTGAATCTTGACACATTACTTCCACACCCGACCACCATATTTAGTTATATTGGAAAGCTATAGGGGAGTGTAGGGTAATTTGACGAGTAGGGTAATGTGACGAACTCGTCGAATCTCATATATGACGTCACGACAAAAATTCCAAATCAATGTAGTCGACATTGTATTTACAGTAATATTAATAAGAAGTCCCCTAATTTGTTCGTGAGGTAATTTTCGCTAAAAATGTGGTGCGCAAACTAGCAAACCCATTCAATTTACTTGTGTTTCAGCAGGGCCAGAGCAAAGATGAGTGGAAAATAAAATCAGGCAAATATATGTACGTATACATAGATCTTTATCAACAGTTTTTGGTACCTCGCGTTTTTTTCTTTTGCGCCGTTTGAGAGTGACACCGTTTTTGCTCCAAGTCTATCTTGTAGGGTATCGTGACGAACTTTTTGTAGGGTATTGTGACGAACTTTTTTTATTCAAGAATTTTAACTGTTATCGTTGATTATTTGTAAAAAAAATATAATAATACCAGATAACATTTACTGCTGCAGTTTAATTGTTGTTTTTAATAGTGACGTCAGTTTAATTTAATTTAAAAAAAATTTGCACTTTGACCATTTTTTTTTGTAAGTTTGGGTATTATCTTATTACTTCTTTCTTTTCTGTATCGAAAATAGCCTTCCCGTAAATAATATATAAAAAAATGCATTTTTTGTTTGTAAAAAGGATGGTTTACACCAAACGCTGTGGGATTTGGCTACGTTGAAATTTCGAATCCAAATTTTTTTTAGAAATATGCTCAGTAAATGTAAGTAACTTTCTGCTTTTACACTTTTAAAAAATATTGATTTTTGGAGAAGTTACATTAAAGAACAATTCGTTCGTCACATTACCCTACAACTTTTGAAAGTGCAAAAAAAGACGGGGTCCAGGCCAAACGCTGTGGGATCTAGCTGCATTGGAATTTCGAATTTCGAATTTCAAATTTTACAGGGATATGCTCAGTAGATGTAAGCAACTTTCTGCGTTTACACTTTTGAAAAATATTGATTTATAGAAAAGTTACATTCAAAAAACGAATCGTTCGTCCCCTTACCCTACACTCCCCTACGATTTTCATTTCAATGAGATCAAAAATGAAATTTTGGAACACAAAATGTTTGGTTACGGTATAACCTCGGGTATTTGGACTGACGATTTTTTAAGATGTCGTAGTTGTGCCTCACTATTCACTACATTAAGAACGGAATACGGTACTCTATCTTTTCAAGTTAATTGAAGATGGTTGGCTTGAAATAAATAGCAAATTAATTGAAAATAAAAGGATTGCAAATTTAAATTTAAGTGATTTAAGGGCACTTACAAATCTTCTTGCTCCATTTGAAACATGCCCAAAAAAATTGGAGGGTAGTACCCCTATCCCACCTTGAACCTTTCTATTCCCTACATTAAGAATTTAAAAAAGTTATCCAATACTAATGTGGATGATGTATTTTGGGTGTTCAATTGCGTTGCAAACTTTGTAACGTGTAAAAGTGTAAATCAATTCCAACAACAATTTCCATACAAAATAGTTTTAAAGGCCTACTTTTGAAAACTATTTTGTATAGAAATTGTTGTTGGAACTGCCTTACACTTTTACACTTTACAACGTTTCCAACGCAATTGAACACCCTAAATGTTTTGCAATAGTGGTTTAATAATAAGAAACAATTTCCATTATTATACATACTAGGCCTACAATTCTTAGCGGTCCCAGCAAGTAGCGCTCCGTCGGAGAGGGCGTTTTCAATTGCAAACAAGAGAGAACGCTATAGTCGGGTTCGTGTCCCGACTATCTAATACCCGTCACTCACTAGTCGGGTTGGTGTCCCGACTAATAATTGTAACTCAGCTAAAGGGAGTGCGAGGGAGATAGATATAGAAATTTTGATTGCGTATAACTTTTTAATGAATGGTCCGATTTGAAAAATGTCTTCTACATTTCGATAGGTATAAATATGCACAACAAAATTGCATTTATACTTCTCGGGAATCTTAAAAGGTGTGGGCGCCAGACACATTTTAAAATCGTTAGTGGGTGATTGTGGGCGTTAGAGGGGTCGTGGCACTCGGCTAAAATAAACTTGCGCTGCGTAGGAAGCCCAAGAATAGGCGTGGAAAATCTCAACCTTCTAGCTTTTGTAGTTTCCGAGACCTCAGCGTTCATACAGACAGACAGACGGACATGGCTAGATCGACTCGGCTAGTGATCCTGATCAAGAATATATATAGTTCGTCGGAAACGCTTCCTTCTACCTGTTACATACCTTTGCACGAATCTAATATACCCTTTTACTCTACGAGTAACGGGTATAAAAATCTAATTTCCGCAAAGGGTTCAAAAATTGTTTCGACTGAAGACATAACATGGTCAATAAAATAATGTTTCTCAACTCCAACACGGACAGCATTAATGAAAATGTCTTAAATAGCGATTAATGTATCCGTCAACATTTTATGACTAACGTCGCTTCGTCTCTTATATTAGGTTTTAAGTTATTCTGCTAGTGGGTAGATTACAACATTACAAAGAAATAAGCAAGCTTTAACATTTTAGACGTTTTTTGGCTTATGCTGGCTTTTGTTAGTATGAAGTGAAACAAGATTCCTTCGTTGGCGAAATAATTGGCTAGATATTCATCCTTGCTGTGCTCCATGGCGAGTAGGCTCATCTCCTCGAGTACTCGCTTGCTGCCATGAAACGTTTTTCCGTTGTCTGAGTAGAGATCAGATTAGAGCGACGAGCAATGAATCGTTGAAAAGCTGCGATAAACGCCTTGGTTGTTAGAATGTCGCGCGCACCGAATATCCAGTACTGTTGACGAAGATTTGTGAATGTTGCATCCACCCCTGCACAGTGGTCGGGCTTGTATGGAGCCGCGGCCATAAATACTTCTAGATGTGCTATCGCCATGAAACTTTTACCAAAAATCTAGATAAATATTATAAATTTATGTTACAAAAATTGGCCAGATCGTACCACTATATACTATATCTTCCATAGGAACGATTTTCTCATTTATATGAAAGGGCAATCAAAAATTCAATTTTTGTAATAATAACAAGTTGGTTGGTTTACCTTACCGTACGATATTTACAAACTTAGAACTGCAATATAAAAATGTGGGAGTAATTTCTAAACTCCACCAAAAAATTATAAAAAACAAAACGAACAATAATAAGATTTAATATCATTTTTAAATTTTTTGATTGAGTAGTGAAATAGTTGACTATAAAGGAGTTGACTTTTGGTTATAACTAAGTTTTTTTGTCCATTAATAAATGGATCAGAACTTAAAAGCAATCTGTTAAATAAATCTATATTTGCAGTCGAATTATTAAATATCCTTTAAAAAGCTTTCCAATCAAAAACCAACCAAAAAGCTACAAAAGAAACAGCAAAAGCAAGCTACAACAACAGCACACACATAACAAAAAAGAGCTTCCTCCTAGAAAGAGGTGCTAAAATAAATGAGGTTAGGTTGCATTTTTTAATGCCACAAGTGCATCGGCACCTTTCGGCAGCTGGACAAAACATTTTTATAATCTTGAAATTTTAATAAATAACAGGATATAAACATCATTGTGGGAAAACCCGGGAAAGAACTTACAACTTTACCTAAAACATTGTAACGCACAACATTTACGAACTAATTAGGACGCACGTTTTACCACTTGCTTACACAAAACACAGCACAAGTTATTAATTCATGTATCTGTAGAAACAAAGTATATACTGTTATGAACAATGTCTTTTATATTTGAATGGGGTTAAACCGTGCTTTATAATTTATTAGAATTTTTTAAATTCACTTCGTTGCACTGCACTGTTGACAAATTGAAAGTAAGTAAGCACGTTCTCGCACTTTGCATTCAAGTGTTGAAAAGTCCCGAAAGTTAAAAAAAAAACTATTGTGTTATAAAGCTTGGACAATTAGCTGATCCTAGAACCGGTTTTCGCTGGAATATCTCAAAATCTGTTTGTAGGTTCGTCACGTGAGAATGTCGTACAAGTAACTCTGCGATTGGAGAACTCTTTGGAATGAGCAACGGGTGCTTGGCGTTGTAGATGAGAATTGCGAAAATAAATCCAAGGGACGAAAATGTTTTCAGTGTAACAATTTCGGACATATCGCAAAAGAATGCCCAGCAAAGAGTTTAAGTGACAAAATTGAATCAACCAACATGAGTAAGGTGTCAACTGCTCACGCGCTTATGTGCATCACTGTAAAAGGCCAATAATGTAAAATTCACCGCTCTAATCGACACCGGAAGCAAGTACAATTTGGTTACCGATTAGAGTCCTGCATGAGTACACTTGAATTGACAAACAAGTAAATTTTTTGAAAATAGAGCGAGTGAGTTCAAGTGAGTTAACTTGGATCACTGGTTTCACTTGATCACTCGTAAAAAAAAAACAAGAAGGGAAGCTACCTTCGGCCAGCCGAACCTTATATACCCTTGTAGATTAAAGAATGCTTACTCGGTGCAGTTCCAGGGATTCCAGATTCAGCGTTTCTATTTTTTTAAATTTTGTTTTTAAGTAGTCAAGAATCAAAACGCCTACTTCCTACAAAGTTACAATGAATTTTCTTATATTTGTTTGAATATTGCTATGGGAGCCTTAAGATATAGTGGTCCGATCCGGCTCGCTCCGACATATGTACTACCTGCAATAGAAAGAAGACTTTCGGGAAAGTTTCATCGCGATAGCTTTAAAGCTGAGAGACTAGTTCGCATAGAAACGGACAGACGGGCAGACGGACATGGCTAGATGGACTCGGCTATTGGTGCTGATCAAGAATATATGTACTTTATGTGGTCGGAAACGTCTCCTTCACTGTGTTGCAAACATCTGACTGAAATTATAATACCCTCTACAAGGGTATAACAAGTGATACAAGCACAGAATAAAAGTGAGTGGGAGTGATAAAATTACTAAGCAAATTATTAAGGTGATTCGAAATTATTTTATATCTATTTATTTTATATTAAATCACTTGTTTTTCCTTATGAAAAATCAAATAAAAAAAAGTAATCCAAGTTAACTGATTTTAAAAATTGACTTCCAAGTGCACTCATGCAGGACTCTATTACCGATACCACATTTAAAAATCTAAGAAAGCCAAAGTTTATCTAATCGGGTTCGGTAAATCAGATTAAAACAAGATCAAAACATCGGGTTCGTTCGAACATGAAATTACAATTGACGGTGAACAATTTGTAACAAAGTTCCTTGTGGTTGAGTCACAGTTCCTGGGCAAAGAGAGGGTTCTTGGTGAAGAGTTTTGCAAGCAAGCTCAATTGACAACTTCTAGTGAAGGCGTGAAAGTAACCAAACCACCCAGTGCCGACGCAGAGATCAGTTCGATTTTTAAAATTGACACTGAAGACTGCGAAGAACTTGTAACAGACATCGAACCATCAGCAAGCGTAAAAGCTAAAGAGGTAGTATTCAAAGCCGTCCAAAACTATCAACCGGTAAGCACGAAATCCACAAACATTCAAATGCGTTTGATTCTTAACGACGATATGCCGATACACTAACGACCTCAAAGACTTTCGTATGCCGAGCAGTGCATTATAGACAATCAAACCGGTCAATGGCTGAAGGACGGTGTAATTGAAACTTCCGAGTCAGAATATAGCAGCCCAGTTGTCATAGTTAAAAAACGTGATCTCATCGCCTATGCATCGATTACACCAGTTCACAAAAAAAAATCGATGAAATATACCATGAATAAAACCTTTGTTTTCCGGTAAGGTACGTCTTCCTGATTAAGAAAATGGCACTTAAATTTTTTTTATGGATTAAGTTTTTTTTAAAGTGTAAAAAACGTTTTTGACACTTTTTTAATTTCTAACTTGAATTGTGGTTAACCGATTTCAACCATAAATGACTAATTTTACAGGTAATAAAATGCCCTCCAACTTTCTTATACACTGCATTGAGATCCATTCATTAGTTTAGAAGCTACACTTTGTCAAAGTTGTAAAAGTGAGAAAAAAAATATAAAAATGCTGGCTAAATGGCATCGTTAAAAATATACGCCTAAAAACCGAAATTAGTTTTAGGACTTATAATTAAAGATGCATCTTTAAGTCAACTAACAAGACCATCAACAAAAAAATCAATCAATAGCTCGATTTTATATTGATTTTTTACGTTGGGAAAAACGGGTATTACAGCCCTGTTAGAGCCCTGTTGTGTCAGTTAACAGCTGTAAACGGCCAAAAAAACACCGTTGTCGCAAGCTTCAAAAATGCATATCAAATTAATTTGCTGACGGATTGTAATGATCAATAGCTTGTTTTTCTTGTCAAAGCACCTTCTACCAGTAGAAGTTATAAAAATAATTTCGGTTTTTAGGCGTGTATTTTTAACGAAGCCATTTATGCCAGCATTTTTGCATTTTTTCTAACTTTTTCAACTTTGACGAAATGTAGCTCCTAAACTAATGAATTGAACTCAATGCAGTGTATAAGAAAGTTGGAGGGAATTCTATTACCTGTAAAATGAGTAATTTATGGTTGAAGTCGGTTAACCTCAACTCAAGTTAGAAATTAAAAAAACGTTTTTTACACTTTAAAAAAAATTGTATTAAGTGCCATTTTCTTAATCAGGAAGATGTACCTTACCGGAAAACAAAGGTTTCATTCATGATATGTTTCATCGATTTTTTTTTGTAAACTGGTGTTACAGACGTATCAATAAACTCATCATCAGAGACCATTTTCCTCTCCCTTTGATCGAGGATCAACTTGACAGATTGCAGGACCCCCGTAATTTTAGCTCGATTGATTTAAAAAACGGATTCTATTTTCCGCTTGAAAAATAACAGTTATTCCTTAAGTTTTATATACAAATCAAAACATAAAACTTATTCTATGAGTTTTATTATTTCGATCAAAAATACAACTTAAAGTCGTTTAGTGGTGGCTGTATAGGTGATAAAAATGTTTTTAAAAATTGGCTATGGTGTATGAGCGGTTGTCTTTTTTTTAACATATTTACCAAGTAAAATCGACCATGGTAAATATGATTTATTTATTAATTTACGACTGACATCGAAAAATCCATATTTTTATATTAGGCGGTCTACACATTCATTCATTTAGCGTTAAGAACTCCGAAGCTTATGATAAGGACAATAAAAAATCTTAAAGCGAAATCGGAAATTGTTCTCCCAAGCAGGTGGCTTTAGATACAAATATTATGAGTTATTTTGAGAAGAACAAATTATTATACTCATACCTGCACGAAATGGCAAAAGTGATTCACACCGCTTCTGCAACCCAAGGCAGATCCTTTTATGCTTTGAAGGTAATTCTAACAACCTTATACTCGTATTTGTAAAGCTTAACAACAAATTTAAATAAAGTCAAAGTTTAATATTTTATGTTAATACTAGCAATACCCGAAGCGACGTTGTCCGCTACTATTAGCAACGCATTTATTGCTGATTATACCCGTTACTCGTAGAGTAAAAGGGTATATTGTATTCGTGCAAAAGTATGTAACAGCTAGAAGGTAGCGTTTCCTACCCCATAAAGTATATATATTCTTAATCAGGGTCACTAGCCGAGTCGATCTAGTCATGTCCGTCTGTCCAAAGATATTATAAACACTAAGATGTATAACGAGGAGCAAGAAAATGTCATTTTTGTCAAATGCGACTCACACGTATTCAGTCTATTTTTAGAATGCCGTTTCTTGACTTCTCTCTCTCGCTCACTTGCTCTCTCGCTCTCAAAACTCCGCGCTGCAGAAAAGTCGAAATTCAATTTTTGTCTCATTTGTTGATTCTTGAATTATGTTGCCGAAAAGGAATCGTCCTAAAAGGCACATTGCGCACAACATTTAAAAAAGGGCTGTGGCGCATTGCGTTAGTTGGTTGAGGTTCGACTCCACTCTGAGGCGAAGTGGTTTTATTTTTATCTTAATTTTTTTTTTATTTTACTTTCTTTTTTTTTTTATTTTTTTGTTTTTTAATTTTTGGTTTGATTTTTAATTTTTTTTTGTGTTTTTTGTTTGTTTTTAATTTTGTAAGTTCTAAAAGCAGAAGCATTTTGATCAAATCTTTTAAATTCATTACTTTTGAATTAAAAGTTTATGAAATACGCATCCGAGTTTACTTTTATAATTTTATTTAATTTTTAATTTTTTTTGATGTATACAATTTAAATGCAATTCAGGGACTAAAAATAACAATAATTTTATTTTTTAAACAAAAAAGCAAGCACACAATCCCTATAAAGAAATGATTTACACCGAAATCATTCATTCCTTTAATGGTCTTTATCTTTCTTTCAATGTTTAAAAAAAAATTACTTAAAACAAGAAAGGAAGCTACCTTCGGCCAGCCGAAGCTTATATACCCTTGCAGATAAAGTAATGCTCACTCGGTGCAGTTCCAGGGATTCCAGATTCATCGTTTCTATTTAACTTTTGTATTTAAGTAGTTAAGAATCAAAACGCATACTTCCTACAAAGTTACAATGAATTTTCTTATATTTGTTTGAATATTCCTATGGAAGCCTTAAGATATAGTGGTCCGATCCGGCTCGCTCCGACATATGTACTACCTGCAATAGAAAGAAGACTTTCGGGAAAGTTTCATCGCGATAGCTTTAAAACTGAGAGACTAGTTCGCATAGAAACGGACAGACGGACAGACAGACATGGCTAGATAGACTCGGCTATTGGTGCCGATCAATTATATATATACTTTTTACGGTCGGAAACGTCTCCTTCACTGCGTTGCAAACATCTGACTGAAATTATAATACCCTCTACAAGGGTATAACAAGTGATACAAGCACAGAATAAAAGTGAGTGGGAGTGATAAAATTACTAAGCAAATTATTAAGGTGATTCGAAATTATTTTATATCTATTTATTTTATATTAAATCACTTGTTTTTCCTTATGAAAAATCAAAAAAAAAAAAGTAATCCAAGTTAACTGATTTTAAAAATTGACATCCAAGTGCACTCATGCAGGACTCTATTACCGATACCACATTTAAAAATCTAAGAAAGCCAAAGTTTATCTAATCGGGTTCGGTAAATCAGATTAAAACAAGATCAAAACATCGGGTTCGTTCGAACATGAAATTACAATTGACGGTGAACAATTTGTAACAAAGTTCCTTGTGGTTGAGTCACAGTTCCTGGGCAAAGAGAGGGTTCTTGGTGAAGAGTTTTGCAAGCAAGCTCAATTGACAACTTCTAGTGAAGGCGTGAAAGTAACCAAACCACCCAGTGCCGACGCAGAGATCAGTTCGATTTTTAAAATTGACACTGAAGACTGCGAAGAACTTGTAACAGACATCGAACCATCAGCAAGCGTAAAAGCTAAAGAGGTAGTATTCAAAGCCGTCCAAAACTATCAACCGGTAAGCACGAAATCCACAAACATTCAAATGCGTTTGATTCTTAACGACGATATGCCGATACACTAACGACCTCAAAGACTTTCGTATGCCGAGCAGTGCATTATAGACAATCAAACCGGTCAATGGCTGAAGGACGGTGTAATTGAAACTTCCGAGTCAGAATATAGCAGCCCAGTTGTCATAGTTAAAAAACGTGATCTCATCGCCTATGCATCGATTACACCAGTTTACAAAAAAAAATCGATGAAATATACCATGAATAAAACCTTTGTTTTCCGGTAAGGTACGTCTTCCTGATTAAGAAAATGGCACTTAAATTTTTTTTATGGATTAAGTTTTTTTTAAAGTGTAAAAAACGTTTTTGACACTTTTTTAATTTCTAACTTGAATTGTGGTTAACCGATTTCAACCATAAATGACTAATTTTACAGGTAATAAAATGCCCTCCAACTTTCTTATACACTGCATTGAGATCCATTCATTAGTTTAGAAGCTACACTTTGTCAAAGTTGTAAAAGTGAGAAAAAAAATATAAAAATGCTGGCTAAATGGCATCGTTAAAAATATACGCCTAAAAACCGAAATTAGTTTTAGGACTTATAATTAAAGATGCATCTTTAAGTCAACTAACAAGACCATCAACAAAAAAATCAATCAATAGCTCGATTTTATATTGATTTTTTACGTTGGGAAAAACGGGTATTACAGCCCTGTTAGAGCCCTGTTGTGTCAGTTAACAGCTGTAAACGGCCAAAAAAACACCGTTGTCGCAAGCTTCAAAAATGCATATCAAATTAATTTGCTGACGGATTGTAATGATCAATAGCTTGTTTTTCTTGTCAAAGCACCTTCTACCAGTAGAAGTTATAAAAATAATTTCGGTTTTTAGGCGTGTATTTTTAACGAAGCCATTTATGCCAGCATTTTTGCATTTTTTCTAACTTTTTCAACTTTGACGAAATGTAGCTCCTAAACTAATGAATTGAACTCAATGCAGTGTATAAGAAAGTTGGAGGGAATTCTATTACCTGTAAAATGAGTAATTTATGGTTGAAGTCGGTTAACCTCAACTCAAGTTAGAAATTAAAAAAACGTTTTTTACACTTTAAAAAAAATTGTATCCATAAAAAAAAATTAAGTGCCATTTTCTTAATCAGGAAGATGTACCTTACCGGAAAACAAAGGTTTCATTCATGGTATGTTTCATCGATTTTTTTTTGTAAACTGGTGTTACAGACGTATCAATAAACTCATCATCAGAGACCATTTTCCTCTCCCTTTGATCGAGGATCAACTTGACAGATTGCAGGACCCCCGTAATTTTAGCTCGATTGATTTAAAAAACGGATTCTATTTTCCGCTTGAAAAATAACAGTTATTCCTTAAGTTTTATATACAAATCAAAACATAAAACTTACACTGTGCAACATTTTTAGGGTTATAAAATGTAACCGCAATTCTGATTTCATGGGCGGAAAGAACTCATCGAAATAAGCTAAAACCCATTTGGGTTTCTCTGGCTTAGCTCGCGTTTACCTTTTATAGCGAGTTAAAGTTTTACATACAAAATTTATTTGTAACGGCCATATCTTTTGAACCGATTAAAATTTCACTATCAAGTCTTCAGTGATTATGTAGCTATGAATCCAAGGAACTAAATTGACAAATGACTCTTGCGAAGACGTACACCTAGCGCGTTAAAAATCGAAAAATTATGCAAATTTGTTTTTTAACGCGCTAGATGCACTAGGTGCTAAGTGCGCAAGAGTCATTTGTCAATTTAGTTCCTTGGGTTCATAGCTACATAATCACTGAAGACTTGATAGTGAAATTATAATCGGTTCACAAGATATGGCCGTTACAAATAAATTTTGTATGTAAAACTTTAACTCGCTATAAAAGGTAAACGCGAGCTAAGCCAGAGAAACCCAAATGGGTTTTAGCTTATTTCGATGAGTTCTTTCCGACCATGAAATCAGAATTGCGGTTACATTTTTCATGTTGCACTGTGTTATTCTATGAGTTTTATTATTTCGATCAAAAATACAACTTAAAGTCGTTTAGTGGTGGCTGTATAGGTGATAAAAATGTTTTTAAAAATTGGCTATGGTGTATGAGCGGTTGTCTTTTTTTTAACATATTTACCAAGTAAAATCGACCATGGTAAATATGATTTATTTATTAATTTACGACTGACATCGAAAAATCCATATTTTTATATTAGGCGGTCTACACATTCATTCATTTAGCGTTAAGAACTCCGAAGCTTATGATAAGGACAATAAAAAATCTTAAAGCGAAATCGGAAATTGTTCTCCCAAGCAGGTGGCTTTAGATACAAATATTATGAGTTATTTTGAGAAGAACAAATTATTATACTCATACCTGCACGAAATGGCAAAAGTGATTCACACCGCTTCTGCAACCCAAGGCAGATCCTTTTATGCTCTGAAGGTAATTCTAACAACCTTATACTCGTATTTGTAAAGCTTAACAACAAATTTAAATAAAGTCAAAGTTTAATATTTTATGTTAATACTAGCAATACCCGAAGCGACGTTGTCCGCTACTATTAGCAACGCATTTATTGCTGATTATACCCGTTACTCGTAGAGTAAAAGGGTATATTGTATTCGTGCAAAAGTATGTAACAGCTAGAAGGTAGCGTTTCCTACCCCATAAAGTATATATATTCTTAATCAGGGTCACTAGCCGAGTCGATCTAGTCATGTCCGTCTGTCCAAAGATATTATAAACACTAAGATGTATAACGAGGAGCAAGAAAATGTCATTTTTGTCAAATGCGACTCACACGTATTCAGTCTATTTTTAGAATGCCGTTTCTTGACTTCTCTCTCTCGCTCACTTGCTCTCTCGCTCTCAAAACTCCGCGCTGCAGAAAAGTCGAAATTCAATTTTTGTCTCATTTGTTGATTCTTGAATTATGTTGCCGAAAAGGAATCGTCCTAAAAGGCACATTGCGCACAACATTTCAAAAAGGGCTGTGGCGCATTGCGTTAGTTGGTTGAGGTTCGACTCCACTCTGAGGCGAAGTGGTTTTATTTTTATCTTAATTTTTTTTTTATTTTACTTTCTTTTTTTTTTTTTTTTTTTTTTTTTTTAATTTTTTGGTTTGATTTTTAATTTTTTTTTTGTGTTTTTTGTTTGTTTTTAATTTTGTAAGTTCTAAAAGCAGAAGCATTTTGATCAAATCTTTTAAATTCATTACTTTTGAATTAAAAGTTTATGAAAAACGCATCCGAGTTTACTTTTATAATTTTATTTAATTTTTAATTTATTTTGAAGTATACAATTTAAATGCAATTCAGGGACTAAAAATAACAATAATTTTATTTTTTAAACAAAAAAGCAAGCACACAATCCCTATAAAGAAATGATTTACACCGAAATCATTCATTCCTTTAATGGTCTTTATCTTTCTTTCAGTTCTAAAAATTTATATTAAATGAACAATGTTTAAAAAAAAATTACTTAAAACAAGAAAGGAAGCTACCTTCGGCCAGCCGAAGCTTATATACCCTTGCAGATAAAGTAATGCTCACTCGGTGCAGTTCCAGGGATTCCAGATTCATCGTTTCTATTTAACTTTTGTATTTAAGTAGTTAGGAATCAAAACGCCTACTTCCTACAAAGTTACAATGAATTTTCTTATATTTGTTTGAATATTCCTATGGAAGGCTTAAGATATAGTGGTCCGATCCGGCTCGCTCCGACATATGTACTACCTGCAATAGAAAGAAGACTTTCGGGAAAGTTTCATCGCGATAGCTTTAAAACTGAGAGACTAGTTCGCATAGAAACGGACAGACGGACAGACAGACATGGCTAGATAGACTCGGCTATTGGTGCTGATCAAGAATATATATACTTTATGTGGTCGGAAACGTCTCCTTCACTGCGTTACAAACTTCTGACCAAAATTATAATACCCTCTGCAAGGGTATATAAATTACTTAAAAAAAAATTTTGTTTTCAATCGGAGTTGAGCTCGTTCCGAGAAGATCCGCAGTTGAGCGACTACACCCCTAACCCACAGTGCCTTGTTTCGAGACGTCAGACAGATGCGACATTGAGCCTATTTCGCAGTAGAGCAAACGAAATTGCACACTAACACAACCAAAGAATCTTACACGGACAACGCACACTAGGAAAATTATAAATCCACTTTCTGAATCCACATCAAAAATTTTGCCGTACATTCAGTTGTATGGGCGTTACACCTCTTAGTGTTTATATTCTCTTTGGTAATACTCTAGTTTACCGTCCTCACCCCCAAAATTCGCGAAAAAATTATCCTCGACGAACTGCGAATTCTTAAGAATTTATATGAAGAAATATAGGCGCGGACTACCATGGTTCTTTCGGAATGGAATTTTAAAGTTACGTGTTTCGCTATAAAAGTAAAGTAGCCTTCTCTACGGTTTTGAGTGCTTTGCTATAAAAAACATAAGAGCGTTACACCTCTTAGTGTTTATGTTCTCTTTGGTCTGTCCGTATGTCTTTGTCTGTCCGTATGAATGCTGAGATCTCGGAAACTACAAAAGCTAGAAGGTTAAGATTTTCCACACATATTCTTGGGCCTCCTACGCAGCGCAAGTTTATTTCAGACGAGCGCCCACATCTTTTTTTCCGAGAAGTATCAATGCAATTCTGTTGTGTATATTTATACTTATCGAAATGTAGAAGACATTTTTCAAATCGGACCATTCATTAAAAAGTTATACGCAATCAAAATATATATTTATATCTATCTCCCTCGCATCCCTTTAGCTGAGCTACGATTATAGTCGGGACACCAACCCGAGTACAGCGTTCGCACTGCCTTTAGCTGAGTGACGGGTATTAAATTGTCGGGACACCAACCCGACTATAGCGTTCTCTCTTGTTTTTTCAAGTATTCAAATTCAAATTAATATCAGAGTAAAATCCCTCGTAACCTTAGCTAAACAGTAAACCCACCTAGAACGCACTAATATTCTAATCCTTCTAACCATAACATACCTTACTTTAACACCGCATTAAACCTAATATTACCTCACCTTAACCGCACCTATTTTATTCTAACCCTTGGCACACTTTTTTAACACCCTAATGCTTTTTTCACTATTTCCAGTTTTCCTCTTAGCTAACCTAACTTTAGTCTCACCTGAAACAAAAATTTTCCCTGCTATACTTATTTACTTTAACTTCACTTTTTCTTAGTAAAACTTGTTTTTCACCTTGACCTTATCCTCACTAAAATCCAAACGAACTTTACCTTTCTCACCTTCACCCCTTCCCTTACATGACTTACCCTAATCTATCTACTACCTCCTTAATCTCAACTTAACCCCAAATCTTACCTTATTCCCACCTTAACTCCACCGTTTTGGTAGCCTAATTATATAGATTTGGCTAGCTAAGTGAATGCAGAGAAAAACTCTTACTCTTTTTTACCGTTTATTTGGAACAGATCTAACCCACAAAAACCTTAAAAACATAAAAAAGAATATATAAAAAATAACACAAAATGCTTTTAGCGAAAAACGGATCTGCTCGCAGGATCGATAGGTAAACAAAAAGGGAAGTGTCCCAATGTCGGCTGGGGATCAACAGCTGGAGTTAAATATTTCCGGAAATAAGGAAAATTAACAAAAGCACCTAAAGCACCACGTTCTGCCAAAAAGGCCCCCAGCAACCCCCGCAATCTTACAAAAAAAAATCTTATAAAATCACCCGTGGGTCAAAAAAAAAAAATACCTTACTGATTGTATGGCATAGCTCCACACTTTAAACCGAAAACGGATCCGATCACATAATCGGTGCGGAAAAAAAAATTTAGTACCCCCAACCGGAAGTCGGCTAGGGCTCATCTTCTGGGCTTTCAAAGATTTCCACAAACAAAGCCTAAAATAAAAATATCAACTTGTTTGGTAGGAAACTGTGGGAATGGTTCATGTTTTAATCCCGCAATTTCGCATTTCGAGAGTCCTGGGAGTCCTTAGGAGCCGAATTTTAAAAAACCCTTTCTTAGTGCACACCTCCTCTAACACACGATTCAGACCCAATTTTTTACAGAATTTTAGGTCTTATAGTTTGGGCTGGGGGAACATGACGCAAATCGACATCTACTCTTTTATAGTAATACTCAATGAGCTAATTTCATTTTTTCAGTCTTTTGTTAAAATTAGTTTTGACAACTTTCACAACATATCGACAAAGTTTTAAAATATGTAAAAAAAAAAATTTTAAATGTTTACCCTAAACTGGATCAGAACTAGAGCCCTGCATGAGTCCACTTGAATTGACAAACAAGTCAGTTTTTTAAAATAGAGTGTTATAAGTTCAAGTCCACTCACTTACAAGTCAGATTCAAGTGAGTGGTGCTGGGTCACTTGGTTCACTTGCTCGCTCGTAAGGAAAAACAATTGATACAAGTCAGAGTGAGAGTAAGTGAGAGTGATAGAATTATTAAGCAAATCAAGTGAGTGATTTTTATTTCTTTTAGGGCAAACCCCCAATAGTTCCATAAAAAAATTTGAACCAATTATGTAGAAAGTAAATTTACCTTGAACATGCCAATAAAGAAATCGCGGTTCATACAAGACATTTGTGCTCCACTTTAATTGCACCTTTAAAACTTACGGTTTACCGAAGGACTGTTTGTATCTAACCGTAGAAATCCCTGAGGTGATATTTATCTTTAGCCGCTCCTTAAGAACTCGCGGTCCACCACATTTTTGTTCGCTTGCAGTCACAAAAGTCGGATATATATCAATTAACTTCTTATGCCTCAAGAACTCGCGGTCCGCGGAAGACTATCTAGTTTTAACCCATCAAAGTTCTTACAAACATATTAAAGAAAACTCACTTGCGTGTTTATGTCCCGCTCAAGATTTCGCGCTCCACGAAAAAAACCCTTTACCCCTAACATCCTACCGAAGTCCAAGTTCTTACAATGACAACAGCTTTTAATAATTTGTTTATTTACTGGGCAAGCATCAGATTGTCTGATAGGTGCAATCTTTTTATACCCGTTACTCGTAGAGTAAAAGGGTATATTGTTAGTCTTTTTCTGTTCATATTGAATCGTGACTGATACGTATGATCTTTTCAAAAAATTATCCATCCATATATCCGAGGTTATTGCATATCCGTTAATTCTAGCTAAGGCTAGTTCATCCGTTACATCCAGGCTTTTTTTTTCGTAAATCTTGGCTATGTTTCGCGACAATGTCGTCGAATCAGGTATTATTTTATCTATGTCAAGGTTAGGTCCATATCGAGCTCCAATATCCACAAATGAAGAAAATAATTTTTTTTAGCCCACTATCGTTAATGGTTCTAAACGATTTGCAATTTTCCGGAATCGAAATTTCGAAGAAAATGTACCTGTGATCTGAAAAGGAATTTTGTTTCGATACCATTCACTTTTCAACCTTATATTTACTAAATTCTGTCTGTAAAGTGAGGTCTAACACCTCGTCCCATTCCTGAAATTCCTTAGTGCTTGGGTGATATGGTGATGTTGCGGCAAATTATATTGTCAAAAAGACTCTCAACCCTTTCGTTAGTTTCCGAGCTTCCCCATAGCGTGTGCCTCGCGTTAGCGTCGCATCCGAGCACTAGGGTCGTGTTAGTGTCTTCCGCCCATTGCAGGAGCTTGATGACTGGCTCAGGTGGTCACCATCGATGTCCCATCCGCAGCCACGAATCTGGCAATGCTAGATCCGGTGTACTAAGATTGGGGCATAGAAGTGCGTTATAGTTATTCTTTATAATAATATCTGCTCTTGGCCTACCTGTCGAGTTAGTATAAAAGAGTGTATATCCTTGTTGTGTTAGACCCGAGATTTGTCCGTCTCGAGTCCAGGTCCGCCCGACTACGATTCCAGCCGCCCTCACGGGGAGAGTCTAGTCGCACTACCATCGGTGCACACAGTTACGGCAGGGGACGAGTCCCCCGTTGGTCCCCCTGTGTACCCGACGGCTGACGGCCGTGGTCAATCATACTTGGAAAACATCTTAAAAAGAAGCCAACAGCTTACATAGTATGTAATACATACTAAGTGAAATTTTTAATACGCCGCCACTAAACGACTTTATATGGAAATAAGGGAGAACGCTATAGTCGGGTTCGTGTCCCGACTATCCAATACCCGTCACTCGGCTAAAGGAAGTGCGAGGGAGATGGATATATAACCTTTTTTTGATTGCGCATAACTTTTTAATAGGTTAGGCTAGGACGGCTGCCAGACTATAGCCTGGCACACTTAGACCTCTGTGGGTCCATTGTGATACCGTATGATCTCTATTCTTGGGTCCCCTATCCGTTAAGAGTCAGCCTGTAGGTTGGTCGATCAGCAAGTCCCCCATCCGGAGGATTTATTAAAAGAGCTTATACTCTTCAGGTTAGTCTGCGATATTTCGATCAGGTCATTTATAAAAGGGTATCCTAAGTGTTTCAGTCTAAGCCTGCATCGGGCTGGGCATGAACAGAGTAGGTGTTCAACCGTTTCCTCTTCTTCCTCATCCCTGCAGCTTCTACAAAAATCATTTTTAGGGGCTTTTAGCCTGCCGGCGTGTGCGCCTGTGAGTACTCGAATTAGCATGCCGCACTCAGTGCGGCTGAAATTAAGTAGTTCTGATGTTTTCTTACTGTTTATTGCAGGCCATGTCTGGTGAGAGATTCGGCACTGCGGTGTGTTATGCCACTGAGTGTTGGCTAATGTGCTGAAATGGTTTTTAATAATTTGCTTGCAGGTAGCCATATGCATGCCAACATTCTCCTTTCCTGGAAGCAGAGGTACGGTGGTGCCTTGCCTGGCTAGCTCGTCTGCTATACAGTTGCCTACGATATCCCGGTGACCCGGAACCCATATAAGGCTGACAGTAAACTGACTAGCCATCTCGTGGAGAGATTTGCGACAGTCTGCTATTCTTCGGGAGTTTGTATTCGTCAAGTAGATTGATTTAATAGCCGCTTGGCTATTGGTGTCTGTTCTGGTGTCTGTTGGTGTCTGTTCTGGGCGTTTAAGCCCCTTAAACAGACGAGTGCTTCCATTATAGCATACACTTCTGCTTGGAAGACACTGCAGTGGTCAGGAAGTCTGAATGACTGCCTGGTCTCTAATTGCTCGGAGTATATGCCTCCACCTACGTGTCCGTCTAGTTTGGAGCCGTCAGTATATAAACAGATTGCGTCTATTGAGCCCAGTCGACCCCGATCCCATACTTTCCTGCCTGGGATCAGAGCTTCGAAGGGTGTGTGACTGTACTCACGGGTTTTACATAGATCCGTTTTTGGCGGGATCAATTTGTCATGCTGAAGAATCTTAGCGTGACCGTATGGTATAGTTGGGCTTTCCATTGCCCCGTATCCCTTAGCGAATGGCTGCCGATTTCGCCTTTTCTCTCTCTGGAGGTTCAAGATCGCATTCAGCGCTTCGTTTGGGGTAGTTCGAAGTGCTCCACTAATACACAATGCCGCCATGCGCTGTACTTTGTTAAGGGGAGTTAAGATACATTGTTTGTGTAAAGCGGTCCACCACAGACCCACTCCATATAGTAGGATTGGCTTGACTACCGCTGTGTATATCCAATTGACGATTTTAGGGGACATACCCCATCTTAGCCCGAACGCTAAACGCTGAGATCTCGGAAACTACAAAAGTTTGAAGGTTGAGATTTCCCACACATATTCTTGGGCTTCCTACGCAGTGCAAGTTTATTTCAGCCAAGCGCCACGCCCCTCTAACGCCCACTATCGCCCACTAACGATTTTAAAATGTGTCTGGCGCCCACACCTTTAAAGATTTCCGAGATGTATAAATGCAATTTTGTTGTGTATATTTATACCTATCGATTGTAGAAGACATTTTTCAAATCGGACCATTCATTAAAAAGTTATGCGCAATCAAGAAAAACCGTATGTATCACTACCTTTAGCTGAGTCCCGTGTATTAGATAGTCGGGACACAGACCCGACTAAAGCGTTCTCTCTTGTTTTGTTTTGGATCTTCTTCATAATGAATCAAACTTAATTATACCCTTGCAGAGGGTATTATAATTTTGGTCAGAAGTTTGTATCGCAGTGAAGGCGACGTTTCCGACCCCATAACGTATATATATTCTTGATCAGGATCAATAGGGGAGTCGGACGTCTATATCTTATAGCTCACATAGGAACAATCGGATATAACTTGCAAGAACTGAAGATTTTTCGCGCAGTGTAAAAGTTATTACCATGAATCTTTCCAAATCGTATTTATTTGTGCATACCTTGATCAGGGTAAAAGCGCGTACCGATCGGACGTCTATATCCTATAGCCCCCATAGGAACAATAGGGTGAACAATTTAAAAATTTTATTTTTTGAATTATAAAATATTTTGTTCATTAATTCATGTTGCTATTGTAGTCAAATTTAAATTCGTGAAATCTGAAAGTGTAATAAAACTTCGGCTTGCCGAAGTTAGCTTCCGTCCTCGTTTTTAAATGGTTTTGGTCGATTAGCGAAAACATCATAAAGATATCTTTCACCGTTTCGAAAATTTACAAAAAAGGAGTGATTGCACCTTTTTTGAAAAAAGGTTTTTTGAAAAAGGTAAAAATGATGATGTCTTTGGCACCAAAAAATTTACTAACTTTGCGATTTTTTCTATAAAAACTGGTTGGATGGATTTAATTCAAACCTTCAATATATTTTTAAGTAATTTTAATAACATCCACTAATTTTTATAGCCAATACTATCGGCTAATATATCGGTGGCAAAGCGAACACTATTAAAAAAATGCGTTTTGCGGTGTTCACTATACCTCCGCTGAAAATGATCGGATTTCCATTTTGTTTTTACATTTCGCATAAGAATTAAAAAAAACCCGCCCCTGGGAAGCCCTTTCTCTAATTTTTTATTTTTAACAATTTTTTTGAAAGTCGTAAGTCAAAAATGCGTTTTTCACCTAAAAAATTTAATTTTCGGCTTAAAAATAAAATATTTAAAGTTAAAAAAAAAAAACGCTTCCCAGGGGGCTGGTTTTTTTTATGCAGAAAAATATGCGCCAAATTGTAAAACGATCGGTTGAGCCGTTTAGAAATGCCGATGAACACAGACTTTCGAAACGTGGTTTCGAGAAAAACGCACTTGAAGGTGCACTTACGTACCTAAAGTCTTAGAGGAGAGAGTAGGGGAGTGTAGGTAGGGGTAAGGTGACGAACGATTCGATTTTTGAATGTAATTTTTCCAAAAATCAATATTCTTTAAAAGTGTAAAAGCAGAAAGTTGCTTTCATCTACTGAGCATATTTTTGTAAAATAAGGATGCGAAACCATTCTTTTTTTGCACTTTTAAAAATTGTAGGATAATGTGACGAACGATTTATTTTTTTATGTAACTTTACCAAAAATCAACATTTTTTAAAAGTGTAAAAGCAGAAAGTTGCTTACATATACTCAGGGACCGTAAATAATCATTATTAATTTAAAAAAAAAAAAAAATCATGGTCAAAGAATAATCCTAGAAAAAAAAGAACTATACCAGTACACTTTTTAAGCACCATAGTTTCAATATCCGGTTTAATTTTTATTTTTCCAATTTTTATTTAAAACTCGAAGGATAATCGTTATTTTTTGAGTTTTTTATAAAACTCTAAAAGTAATGATTTTTTTTTTTAGTTTTATTTCAGCTCTAGAAATAATGATTATTTTTTGAGTTTTATTTTCCGCTTGACAAATAACGCTTACTTTTTGATTTTTATTTTCTGATTGAAAAATAAAACTTATTCCGTGAGTTTTATTTTTTGATCAGAAAATAAAACTCGAAGTCCAATTTCTTTGAATTTAAGAGGTTTGGCTTTAAAGGCGGTTAGCAAATGTACTAAGTAGACCATGGCCAACACATTAAGGGCACTTTTAATTAATAATTAATTTAATTAATACAATAACCGAAAACCGCCAAACACAAAGAAAAAATTCTCTGCCTAAAACTTACATATAATGAAGCCAAATCAGGTGTTATGTGTTCGAAAAGCGGCCACCTTTCTTTCAACTTTAAGAATGACTGACCCAGGGTGGTAAGATTATAGACATTATCTACTTTTGAAAATATAAATAATAATTTAAGTTTTTGTATAAACAGTTTTTATTTTATACATTTAATTTTACAAAAAGCAATTTTTCTAAGGAATCGCTCGAAAGGTTTGTTCTCATTTCGGTTAGTACTTGTTTAAGCGCAGAAAAGGACCTTTCTACACTTACTTGCGTTGCTGGAACGCAGTGAACAACCATAGCCAGCAGATACAATCCCAATACACCATAATATCGGCACCTAAATCGATCGGTTTGGAGTTATAATTATCGATTTCACTGCAAGCTATTTTTAGGTCAGCATCCATTTCATCATCCGAGTTTTTATCGTTCGAGTTAACTTCAATGGAATTGAGGAACTCGTTCATTAGGGTTTCGGAATTTGAGGAACTCGTCGACGATGTTGATGGTTCCTCCCTCGGAACATTTTCATCATTATCCTATTTAAGAATTTATTTGTTTATTCAATATGCGGAAATATATTTTTTGACTTACGTTACGGTGAACCCTTTTAATTTGGGTAATAGCTTTTTCAAGCTGGTCCGTGCTGTGATAAGGCTTGAGCCGCTTTTCGAACACAGCACCTGATTTGGCTTCATTATATGTAAGTTTTAGGCAGAGAATTTTTTCTTGGTGTTTGGCGGTTTCCGGTTATTGTATAAAATTAAAAGTGCCCTTAATGTGTTGGCCATGGTCTACTTAGTACATTTGCTAACCGCTTTTAAAGCCAAACCTTTTAAATTCAAAGAAATTGGACTTTGAGTTTTATTTTCTGATCAAAAAATAAAACTCAAGGAATAAGTTTTATTTTTCAATCAGAAAATAAAAATCAAAAAGTAAGCGTTATTTGTCAAGCGGAAAATAAAACTAAAAAAATAATCATTATTTCTAGAGTTGAAATAAAACTCAAAAAACAATCATTACTTTTAAAAATTTACAAAAAACTCAAAAAATAACGATTATTTTTGGATTAATAAATAAACTCAAAAAATAATCATTAAAAATTGAGTTTTTGGATAAAACTTATAATCATTACGGTCCCTGCATATACTGAGCATATTTTTGTAAAAATACGATTCGAAAATCCATCGGAGTTAGATCCCACAGCTTTTGGCGTGAGCCATCCTATCCAACTGACGGCACGGCTAAAATCAATACAAAACTACAATAAAACTGCAGCATTTAATGTTATCAGGTAATATTAGAGTTTTTTACACAAAATCAACAATAACAATTAAAATTTGTGAATAAAAAATATTTGTCACCATACAATATAAAAGGTTCGTCACGATACCCTACAAGGTACACTTGGAGCCAAAACGGTGTCACTCTCAAATGGCGCAAACAAAAAAAACGCCAAGTACCAAAAACTGTTGATTAAGATCTCATTTGTGCGAGTTTATATTTATCTGATTTTATTTTTCACTCATCTTCGCTCTGGCACTGCTGAAACACAAATAAATTGAATAGGTTTGCTAGTTTGTGCACCACCTTTTTAGAAAAAATTACCACACAAAAAATTACCACTTCTTAATAATATTACTGTAAAAACATTGTCGACACGATGAGAGGAGACGACTACATTTATTTCGAATTTTTAATGTGACGTCATATGTGAGATTCGACGAGTTCGTCACATTACCCTACTCGTCAAATTACCCTAAACTCCCCTACTAGATTTAGAATAACTTCTAAAGTTTTTGTCCGATTGACTTAAAAAAATAACACAGGCCGACAAAATGTGACATGGGTCGGAGTCCAGGACTGCCACCATTTTATTTCGATAAATAAGGCTTTTCTAAGCATAAGTTGCCACTACGCCTATAGTCCATCAGCTCTGGTATTTCCGGTATCTTTAGTATAAGAAAATCACAAACTATTCCAGCCTTTTTCCCTTTACAGGCATTTTCTATTGCAGCGTGCCGAATGAGAAAATATTAGAAAGTCTATTTAATGACGAGTGTAATAATTTTTTGTCACAAATGTTGATATCAGAACTTTTTTATGTTGAAGGTGCGATCGTCACTAGTTTTTTACCTCGTTAAGAAGTTTTTGTTTGTTTACATTTGCTCTCATAGGAGCTAATATATACATTTAAATTTAAATTGGTCAATCATAATTTGTAAGCCATTGTATTTAAACGAATTAAATTAAAAAGGCGATGAAGTATATCAAAATACCTTTTAAACGAGTTATAGCACATGTCTGTACCTTTAGTAGTGTAGAACTTACAAACTAACGAAATTTAGCTATTTTTAGCTTTTTTCCCGCTAAAGTAGCGGCTTTTTCCAAAAGTCGTAGAACAAAAGATTCCTATATGGAACTCTTAAGTGCAAATTTACTGATTCCATGACCCTAAAATACAGTTCGTATACCCTCACACAAAATTCAATACTCAGGGAGCGTTAGTTGAGCCGTTTTTGAAAAAAATAAAAAAAAAAGCTAAAAAAAAGTTTTAAAAAATTGTCTTTTGTTCATATTTTTTTAACAATTACATTTACACAAATTAAAAAATACCTTTCAAACGAGATGCAGCACAGCTGCTTTAGTAGTATAGAAGTTACGAATTTTAGCTATTCATAGCTGTTTTCCCGCTAAACTAGCGGGTTTTTCCAAAAGTGGTAGAACTAAAGTTTTTAATATCGATGTGATGAACGTCATATCAAATTTTCAAAACTTAAACAACATGTTTTGGACAAACAGAATTAAATTTTCATTTTGGGAAGACGAAGAAAATCTTATTTTGGCTATAACTTTTGAACGGAGCGTCGGATTTTGACAAATGACCCCTCATTCGACGGGTATTTTCAAAAGGAATACAACTAAAACATTTCGAGGGGGCAATTATCCCCACCGGCCCCAACAGCTCCAAATTTCGAAATTTTCACTTTTTCACTTTCACCGCTCTCTCTCCCAAGCCAATTAATTTTCTTAGAGTCTTGGTATGCAATCCTGTTAGTTTTCGCAATACCTTTCGATAGGTGTATCATTCATTATGATCGGACCATCACAGTAGATTTTCATTTCTTCGTGTATATTTAGTAGTCGCCTTCGCACACTCTCCTGGTGCGCTTCGTCATTACATGGACTGCCGTCCATAGTGATATTAAGATGTTAATCTACAAGAAACAAATTTAAAAAAAAATTAATATTTGTTTTATGCAAGACCCTATACCCCTTAATAAAAAATGGTTATTTAAATAATAAAATTAATTGTCTATTACAGCGTTTGTGGCGTCTCTAAATTCTTCGTACACACATTGGTACAGTAAGGCAGTCGTTCAATCGAAAAGTGAAGAAATTGTGAATGGGTTAACCGCTTCTTTTGAAACTGCTTTAAAAATATATAAAAAAAGGAATGGATATCTACCCGAAAATGTCATAATATACAGGTAATTGGTTTAATGTAAAATATTTTATTTTGATTTTAAAATAATAATTGTTTTGTTAATTGTAATTTAATGCAACTAGATCAAGAACCAGTTCAACTATGAGTTTAGCATATGGATCAAAATCTCCCAAGTGGGAGTGATTCATTATGAACAAGATCCAAGAAAAAATAGTGAGGATGGGACAAAAAAGTTTTTCTTATACGGAGGTGTCACAGAAATCTCTTTCAACCAAATTTGCGCTAAAAGCAAATCTCGGTTTTGAACAGACCGAATAGTTGGCCTTGAAGCAAATGTACCTATCAGAGCAAATTTACTCCGAAATTTCTAGATAACTACAGATTCCGCGACACCTACAGTTTTGATGGGTTGGTTTAAAAACAAAATCCGTCGTCGTTTACGAATCCGTCGCCTGTTTTTGTGACACCCCTGGTAAAAACGGCTTGCTCGTAAAAATTGGCTGGTCAACATGAGTCTTGGCGACCGCACCGCGACTTTAATCCGTTTTGTATGATAAACCGCTGTGCGCCCACAGATGTTTAATGGGTGCATGTCATAACGCCCGGTGCCATAGCGCCCATGGGCCTTATGACACTTTAACGCCCTTTTAAAAAATGTCATAGTGCCCGCTTTTAAAAGTGTCATAACGCTCTAAAATGCATTTTGAGTTAATGAGAATACCGATAAGAGAATTGCTTGTTGTTATGTTGTAAAGCGCATTCAGAATCAATGAGATTACCGAGAAGAGAGTACCGTTTATTATGATACCTCTCATGCTTTTTCATATTTTAGGGCCGGTTTCTCGAGTGCCGGCTAACATTTCTCGAACAGATAAAGTCCCTGCTAATGCATTTTGGCTTTCTCGAGCATAAATGTGAGAGCTAACTTTGACAGGGACTCGGAGTCCCAACTATGAAGAAGAAACGAAATCACAGCTGACTTTTCCTTTAAATTATACCCAAACAGCTGATGAAATAATCGAAGCATGCCATTTTTTGCGCTTCACAGCACAATTCTGTGCGTTAACAGCACTCTGTAATTGTTTCTCGTTCAGATAAATTAAAGCAGTCGAGAAAGCGGATTTGCTTTTACGAACAGTTTATCTGGTATTTAAGTTTTTCGAACAGATAGCTATCAGGGACTTTGACAGGGACTCGAGAAACCGGCCCTTAGTCAGTTAAACATTTCAGGAGTTATGTTCCGGTTCTGATTCAGAAGAAGAAGATGTGGAAAATTCTTTGCAGTTCAGCCAAATGGTTGACGTGCTTAAATGTATTACACCAGTTTACAAAAAAAAATCGATGAAATGTACCATGAGGAAAACCTTTGTTTTTTGGTAAGGTACGTCTACCTGATTAAGAAAATAGCACTTACAATTTTTTTTATGGAGCCAATTTTTTTTTCAAGTTTAAAAAACGTTTTTGACACTTATAATTTTTAACTTGAGCTGTGGTAAACCGATTTCAACCATAAAAGTCTCACTTTACAGGTAATAGAATGCCCTCCAACTTTCTTATACACTGCATTGAGTTCCTTTCATTAGTTTAGAAGCTACACTTCGTCAAAATTGAAAAAGTTAGAAAAAATCCAAAAATGCTGGCATAAATGGCTTCGTTAAAAATACACGCCTAAAAACCGAAATTAGTTTTATGACTTATACTTAAAGATACATCTTTAAGTCAACTAACAAGACCATCAACAAAAAAATCAATCAATAGTTATACAAATTTTTAAATCGCCATTCTGTTATGTATTTTATGTTATTTGTTCATATTTGTATTCTACATTTTATAGCCATTAAATTAACTGATCAAAATAAAAAATTGTTGGTCTTCAATCTTCGTGGTATTTAGTTAAATTTAAAATATTCCTTCTGGGGTGGAAATAGTGGATGGTTTTATATGATAACACATGGTTATTATTTTATTTTTTACGATTTCTGCAGGTTGGTAGAACTATTGGTCAAAGTCGCAGAACGGGTTGCGCTCATGGACGAATCTGTAAGCGAGAGCTCGAAGCGCTAGATTGCAGTCAAACTGAGCAAAATGACCTAATAGAAGTTCGGGGCGGCAAAACCAAATTTTGACAACGTGAAATTTTTAATGAATTATGGAATTTGTAAAAACAAGGAAGAAAAATAATAAACTTACAAAAATATGAACCTCCGCGTCAACAGCTATAGCTGCATCTTTAATTCAAAGATAGGTTAGAAAAAAATACAACAAATGTACTCCATTTTAGATCAAAGGATTAGTGTTCGAAGAGTCCAATAAAACTTTATGAAAATTCTCTTTTACTCTATACCAGGGGTGCTCATTCCTATGGCACACGAGCACAATTGTTTTTGTAATAGCACTAAGCATACGGCAGTGCACTCGCAATGCTTGCCTATGCACACCCCGATTCCTCTTTGTGTCGCTGTCCTTAATAGATAAGAGCGAGCCAGGCCAAAAACAAATTCCATTGAAGTTTTTTTTTCTCCTCAACTCACAATGCAAAGTGTTGTTGTCTTTTTCATGACTGTGTGCGACTTGTTACTCGCGTGCGTGTGTTTTTCCTTTAATGGTGTTTTGTAACTGCACTACCATAAGGCAATTTTGAGCACCCCTGCTCTATACCGTTAACAGCGAAAGTAAGTTTCGTACTGTTATTACCCCAGTTCTGCGGTTAGACTGGTTTAAAAAGTATGTGACATTTTGCAACGTTCCTCGAAGGTTTTGCAATTGACTTCAAAATGATGTAGGAAAATGTTATAGCCAATGGCTCTTTATTTATCGCTTCTATGTCTTACCAAACTTTTCATACTATTAGAGTCCCCTTCTCTCCTACCACTTTTGTAAAGATTGCCTCGTAAGTGACATTCCAAACCCTTAGATACGGAAATAGGTTATATTTTGATAGCATTTTTTATACCCTTGCAGAGAGTATTATAATTTCAGCCAGATGTTTGCAACGCAGTGAAGGAGACGTTTCCGACCACATAGAGTATATATATTCTTGATCAGCACCAATAGCCGAGTCTATCTAGCCATGTCCGTCTGTCCGTCCGTTTCTATGCGAACTAGTCTCTCAGTTTTAAAGCTATCGCGATGAAACTTTCCCGAAAGTCTTTTTTCTATTGCAGGTAGTACATATATCGGAGCGAGCTGGATCGGACCACTAAGGCTCCCATAGGAATATTCAAACAAATATAAGAAAATTCATTGTAACTTTGACAACTTAAAAACAAAATTTAAATAGGCACGCTGAATCTGGAATCCCTGGAACTGCACCGAGTGAGCATTAAACTATAGGTATTTACTTTATCTGCAAGGGTATGTACATAAGCTCCGGCTGGCCGAAGCTAACTTCCTTTCTTGTTTTTTACTGCGTTTATAAGAATTAAATACTCGAAAGGCAAACAAATATTAGCTGGTTATCACTGCTGATTACTTAACAGTCATGCGCTCTTTATATTGGTAAGACACTGATGTTATCCTATTACATTGTGATAAACTATACCAATTTCTAACGACTTTGGTCAAAAAATTTATTGGCATTAATATTGAGGATTGGAACCCTGTACTGGTTTCCTTTACAAAAATACCAAAACTTAGCGGGCCTTCTCGTAATAGAAATCACGGAATCAAATAAATAGTATTTTTGACCGGGGTAATGACTACGCATTTGAATTATTAATTTTTCAGTTAATTAACAATTTATGTATCTTACCAGCAACAGAGTTTCCTCGATTAGATGGGTCATGGTAGGAGTCGATTCCGCAAATCATTACATTTTTAAAAGGTATTTTTACCGTCCATAATGAGCCTCCAATTTTACAATTCATTTGTAATACAATTTTTTGCACGACAGATCGATTTTTGGATTCATTTAATAAGTTTTTCGCTATTATAACCTGAAAATATAATAAGTATATTAAATTTCTTGGTTAAACTTAATGCGGAAAGGTCTTCGAAAAAAATATTCCATAAATGTTGGGGAATGTAGGGTAATGTGATAAATTTGTCGAATCTCACATATGACGTCCCGACAAAAATTCCAAATCAATGTAGTTGTCTCCCCTTATGCAGTTATTCCACTACATTGTTCGGCTCATTCATAAGGGCATACATTAGAGGCTTCGAAAGGGACAAATACATATGCTATTTTTGGGATTTGTTTGAATAAGATGACATGGTCACTTAAAATTTAGACATTAAATTTAAACTTTATAATTCAAATAACTTTAACTGGTTAAATCATTAAGGTTGAATGCTGTAAAATTTTTACCACGTTTTTAAATTGTTTTGGGCGGTTCAAAGTACATCTGTAATTGTTTTTAATTTTATCATACCCGGCATTAATTTTTAGAAAGGCAATTTTATATAAATTTATAGACGCAGTTATGTCTTTATTTAGAAATATGAGCGTTATTTTTAGTTGGCAACGGAGCAATTATGCCTCTTAAATAATTTTTGTATTGTTCTTACTTGTTTATAGCACCTTATTAGTCGCAAAAGGTTTGATAATTCAACCAAAAAGAATCAAATCAATTTTTATTATTGATCCCATTTCACAGTAGCTCTAATGAATGAGCAGAATTGTACTTTGTAACGAACTGATTACACAGGTCGAAAAATCAAGACTTTTTCTTGGCCAAAGAATAAACGCTACAAAACCTGAAAGAGTTATAGCTGTAGATTACTACCTAATCCTTGGAAACTTCCTAACACGTCGAAGTTTTTAGAAGTCCGTGGTCAAAGTTCCAAATTTTCTATTTTTAGGCACTTTTTGCGGCTTAATAGTAAAAAAACCTTTCGTAGCCCAGAGCCACAATTTAGAGGAACTGGTACCTTGAACCTTTAACTTCAAGAGTGTCCAATCACAAAGCTGGGCGACCTCTATTTCTTTAGCTACAATCGATTTTACAGAAGTACTTTTTGTCTTTTTTTTCATCTACAGTAGCCTGATATTTTTCTTGTTGAACTGAGACCCGTACACATACAATACATTAAAAATATCAGGCTACTATAGATGAAAAAAAGTGACAAAAAGTACTTCAGTAAAATCCATTGTAGCTAAAGAAGTAGAGGTCGCCCAACTTTGTGATTGGACAATCTTGAAGTTAAAGGTTCAAAGTACCTTTTCCGCCAAATTGTGGCTCTGGGCTGCGAAGGGTTTTCTTACTATTAAGTCGCAAAAAGTGCCTAAAAATCGAAAATTTGGAACTTTGACCACGGATTTCTCAAAACTTCGACGTGATGGAAAGTTTCCAAGTATGAGGTAGTTCTCTACAGCTAAAATCCTTTCAGGTTTGGTAGCTTTTATTCTTGGGCTTTTTTTTGTCGACCAGTGTTATTTAAGTCTGCTCGCTACGAGATTCGTGCGGCTAGCTCAGTAAGGTTGTGTGTTCGTCCCACCAAATTTATATAAACGTGACCGCCCAGTAGATCAGTGAGAAAGCACAGAATTCTCGGGTTCTTAGTGGGTTTATTGCGGGTGTGGTAGTACAGTGTTCTTGTAGGCTCGGCTGTCCTTGTTGTTGCCACTGGTGGCCGTCGGTGACTCCTGGTCGCCTTGATGACTCGGTGCTCTCCTCGTCGAATTAACGTTCAGGTTCTGTAGCTCCCTCGACGATCCTTGAAGCTCCCTGAAGATGCTGAAGCTCCCTGAAGACGCTGAAGCTCCCTGAAGACGTTGAAGCTCCCTGAAGACGCTTGGCGTTGCTCGTCACTAATGCGTTGGACCGACGACTACTCGTAGCGCCCCAGACTCGCCAGGAGATCAACTGCGCGGGTTTAGGGAAGCGTCACCGTTCTCAGACTAGGGTGAACAGAGGCCGCGATCTCCAGGAATCTCTCCTGTCGATGCCACCACCTGTCCCTTGCTCTGTCCCGGATGGTCCCACTAGTGTATCGCTCAGGTCGCGCTGGCAATCCAAGTTACGCAGGGATGCTGCCGAGCGCTTCACTTCGCTTCTACGCCTAGTGCAGACGAACGTTTCGCCCTAGCTTCACCCTTTGGCTTATCGCCCGTGACGTTTCTTCGTAGCGCGATCTGTCGCGATGCGTTGGCTGGCTCGCCGCTGACGACGTCCTTCGCTCTGCTCCTGGATATGCTGGCTGCGCGGTTGGACGTAGGCGTGGCTTCTGGGACTCGGGATCGTGGTCGTACGCCGATCCGGGACTACACGACTCAACCGTAGGGCTCTTATGGAGTTCTCCACTTGAGGCCACAAACGCTCGACCGATCTCCCTTCTGGCTCGTTTCACTCGGGGTTCAGACACACGCCGCTCCGGGATTTCACGACTCAAACCGCAGGGCTTTTCTGGAGTTCTCCACTTGAGAACAAAACCGATTGACCGATCTCCCTTCTGGCTGATCGCGCCAGGAAAAAAGACTTTCGGGAAAGTTTCATCGCGATAGCTTTAAAACTGAGAGACTAGTTCGCATAGAAACGGACGGACAGACGGACATGGCTAGATAGACTCGGCTATTGGTGCTGATCAAGAATATATATACTCTATGTGGTCGGAAACGTCTCCTTCACTGCGTTGCAAACATCTGGCTGGAATTATAATACTCTCTGCAAGGGTATAAAAAATGCTATCAAAATATAACCTATTTCCGTATCTAAGGGTTTGGAATGTCACTTACGAGGCAATCTTTACAAAAGTGGTAGGAGAGAAGGGGACTCTAATAGTATGAAAAGTTTGGTAAGACATAGAAGCGATAAATAAAGAGCCATTGGCTATAACATTTTCCTACATCATTTTGAAGTCAATTGCAAAACCTTCGAGGAACGTTGCAAAATGTCACATACTTTTTAAACCAGTCTAACCGCAGAACTGGGGTAATAACAGTACGAAACTTACTTTCGCTGTTAACGGTATAGAGCAGGGGTGCTCAAAATTGCCTTATGGTAGTGCAGTTACAAAACACCATTAAAGGAAAAACACACGCACGCGAGTAACAAGTCGCACACAGTCATGAAAAAGACAACAACACTTTGCATTGTGAGTTGAGGAGAAAAAAAAACTTCAATGGAATTTGTTTTTGGCCTGGCTCGCTCTTATCTATTAAGGACAGCGACACAAAGAGGAATCGGGGTGTGCATAGGCAAGCATTGCGAGTGCACTGCCGTATGCTTAGTGCTATTACAAAAACAATTGTGCTCGTGTGCCATAGGAATGAGCACCCCTGGTATAGAGTAAAAGAGAATTTTCATAAAGTTTTATTGGACTCTTCGAACACTAATCCTTTGGTCTAAAATGGAGTACATTTGTTGTATTTTTTTCTAACCTATCTTTGAATTAAAGATGCAGCTATAGCTGTTGACGCGGAGGTTCATATTTTTGTAAGTTTATTATTTTTCTTCCTTGTTTTTACAAATTCCATAATTCATTAAAAATTTCACGTTGTCAAAATTTGGTTTTGCCGCCCCGAACTGCTATTAGGTCATTTTGCTCAATTTGACTGCAATCTAGCGCTTCGAGCTCTCGCTTACAGATTCGTCCATGAGCGCAACCCGTTCTGCGACTATGACCAATAGTTCTACCAACCTGCAGAAATCGTAAAAAATAAAATAATAACCATGTGTTATCATATAAAACCATCCACTATTTCCACCCCAGAAGGAATATTTTAAATTTAACTAAATACCACGAAGATAGAAAACCAACAATATATTTACGGTCCTGACCCCCACAATTCGCAAAAAAATTATCCTCGACGGACCGCGAATTCTGGCGCGGACTGCCATGGTTCACTTGTAATCGAATTTCAAAGTTGCGTGTTTTGCTATAAAAATACAGTTGGCTTTTTTACGACTTGCTATAAAAAACATATTGGAGTTTCATAAGTTCTCAAAATAATAGCTGTTCAAAAAGAACACCTTTTATAATAAATCTAATACTTTACGAGTTCAGTACATGTCAATATATTAATTTATCTAGAGCCGTAAATAACTATCTGTAACTCAAACTCTACAAGGGTGCAGTGCTAAAACATGTAATCTTAAGTACAGGCCACTTGAGCCTGACTATAAATATAGTTCTCACACTGCACAAAGGGTCGCCTTGCAGGAGACCGTTGATAAGGCTCCCGCTCAGGCAAACAGATGTGGTCTCTGCGTAGACCATAGAGTCCCTGTTTTTCGAGTCCCTGTCAAAGTCCCTGATAGCTATCTGTTCGAAAAACTTAAAGACCAGATAAACTGTTCGTAAAAGCAAATCCGCTTTCTCGACTGCTTTAATTTATCTGAACGAGAAACAATTACAGAGTGCTGTTAACGCACAGAATTGTGCTGTGAAGCGCAAAAAATGGCGTGCTTCGATTATTTCATCAGCTGTTTGGGTATAATTCAAAGGAAAAGTCAGCTGTGATTTAGTTTCTTCTTCATAGTTGGCTTTGGGAAATCAGCTGTCATTCTATCGAGCCGAAAACGCTTAACAGGGACTCCGAGTCCCTGTCAAAGTTAGCTCTCACATTGGTGCTCGAGAAAGCCAAAATGCCTTAGGAGGGACTTTGTCTGTTCGAGAAATATTAGCCGGCACTCGGGAAACCGGCCATAAGAATTTCATGTTAGTTACGTAAGCAAAGACTTATTGAAATAAAATCAGTTTTTATACAGAACTCAAACGTGAAGGTTGTTTTCCTTATTACAGGATTCCCTTCCATTTTGGCCATTCCACTATGGGAAAAAAGTAATTTTTTTTGGCATAAAATCAACTTTTTTTACAAATTATTTTTAAAAATTAAATATATTTTGTGAATTTACAAACCCTAATTAGCCAAGAACAGTTATCAAAGATTTTTTACTAACAACACTATAGTGTTGATAAGCGAACAAAGTCAGCTCTTCGATTGACTTTGATGTGTGCGTAAATTAGTGAAAAATCTTTGCAAACTTTCAGTGCTTATTTTGTGGAGCAACAAAATGGTTTATTATGTCTGATCATGTCAAATCGTAGCAAAGGTATTTATAAATGTATCTTAGATTACATGTTTTGATTATTATGGCTTGTTATCCAACTGTGAACTGTTTTAAATGTGCATCTTTTTAGCTTAAAACTAACAAGTTTGATTGTGTTCCGTGGTGTACAACTTATAAATGGCACAAAGTTGCAAAAAGGTAAAAACGCAAAGTTATTACCAAATGTATCCTTAATATCGCAAAACTAATAATTTTTGCAACTTTTTGCACGTTTCTTCAAAAAAATGACTTAAATACAGCAACTTATAAACATAAAAAAAAATATTTTTTTAATAAAAAAACAATCTAAGTGGCTTTCATTAATCTTAAAAATTGAATTTATGGAAAGGGACAAGTCAAGTGAAAATCCTGGCTGCAAAGGGCTCAAATATAAAGAAGCTGGACCCCAATTAAAGCTAAAATTGGCATCTGCTATTAGATAATATTTCACTTTTCTTGTACATGTCAGCAATTTTTTTTTTGACAAATTTTAAAAGTTAACGTAATTCGAAATTATTTTACCGTCTTACCAATACAAATACAAATTTTTTGAAATCCCTGCCAATTAATTTGAATATGCGGCGTGGGCGGTGGATGAAAGCAATGGTCCGATTCAAAAAGCAACAAAAACCGAAATTACAGCTTTATCTTAATAGTATATATACAAAATTTCTAAATTGTATCTCTAAATCTAGAGTTTATGCCAAAAAAATAGACTTTTTTCCCATAGTGCATTCGAGCCTTTGATTCCTTGCGGAACAATTGACGAGACCTCTCTGAAGTCTTCCCCCACCAGTGGTAAGAGACTCAGAGATATTCTGCGCCTTAAAGATTCTGCTGAGTGCTAGACGCTTGCAGCTAAAGGTAGCAATAGATTCACACCCCCACCAGAGGTAAGAGACAAAAGTGTTGAACAAAATAAAAGCAAAAAGAAAAGTAAAGAGTCTTTTTTGCTTTTAAGCACCTTAAAGATTCTGTTTTTAACAGCTAAAGGTTGCTAAAGTCGGTCGGGCGTGTCCGAGGCATTAACATCGGATTAATATACAGAAAATATAGTGATTTATATATTAAAACCAATAAGTTGGTGTGTCCGTGGCCAAAACAGCGGATATAAAAAAAATATACAATTTTGTGAAAAGTGCATTAAAATTAAAAGTGCCCACAAAATAGCATTTGTAATAAGTGCCAAATTACAAATGCAATACTCTTGTATTGGAAAAGAAAATCCAAAAGGGAAATAAAAAAAATTTGCGCAAAATCCAAAGATTTGGAAATATGTGGGTGAAAAGTGCCTACAAATGCTATAAAGCCAAGAAGCTATAAAGCATACAATTAAAAAATCCGTCTGAATAAAAATATTACTATTAAAGAAAAAGTGAACAATAAATAATAATATTACCATTAGCTTTGACTATGGTTAACAAGAGCCTGCAATACAAAAATAAATTTTGCAAAAGGGCCTTGAATTGAATCGCAATTAAGCGTTCAACTCCATTAATTTGGATTATGGGAAAATATATTCCATTGGACTAATAGCCTGCAGATGCAATATTGCATTTAAATATCCCGAAACTGGGATAAACATAATACATCAAGCTACCGAGAAGACGATCTCGGCCCCACAACTTAATTTCATCTTGGAAGGAAGAAGACTTGCTAGCTGACCGCAGAACCTGGACACCAAGGAAAGGCGTCGCCAAGAATCATCGAAATCGTCGCTACAAGAACGTCATCGACTACATCCTTGGAAAAGCGCTATCGTCACAATGGACTAAGTCAACGCTATCAACAGATAAGTTCGATATTAGTAATATTGTTATATAAAAAGCACGATGTTGTCCGATATTAGTTATTTTAGTGCAAAGGTGGCTTTCCTAGAGAAACAAAACAAATATCTCGATTAGACAGTGAATAATTTAAGTGGCTGCAAGGGTTCTCTTAACATAATAAGAAATAAGATTAACTATTTAGCTACAAAATTGTTTAATGTGGTGGAAAAGTCTAGATGTTATTTTGAACGCCGTGAATTTGAACACACAAAAAAATTTGCTTGGTAAAATTGACCAACAAAGATAGTTATGTAACTATTAAAATAGTTACGTGTATTTTGTTTTTGCTTTGGGTTTGTGTCTTTGCTAATTGTGTGTATTTTGTTGTTGTGAAATGACTATTTACTTAGTAGAATTGACAATTTTGCTGGTTGGGGCCTGTTTGACAATTATTACAGTTGATTTTACCAAGTTTTTTTTTGTGTGAACGCAAAATATAGTAACGGCCATAGAGAAAAGATTCCGCATTGAAGGATATTGTCCTTGGGTTGTTAGGGAAGAGGGAGTTTCTTACCTTGCCAGAGAAACAGTTTTTAAATTATCTCGATGAATTAATTTGTTGTAATGAATTCAAACATAAAGAGAATAGTTTCGAATCAAATAAAATAGATTCACAAGCTGTATTATCGAGTCCATTAAAAGAGAAAGAGTTAGGTAGTTTAACGATTTCTAAAGAAATAGATGATGAAAAAATACATTGCCGTAATATTTCGCCGGCAGGACCTCACTTTGAAGGTGAGGTTTTTTTAATTCACCATCCGTGTTACTTGAAGTAAATGACGTTCTTACAACCGTTCATTTATTAGAAGAAGAGTCAATTGTCAAAAAATTAATAAATGGAAGTCCTATAACAGTTAGGATATACAACGCATACTTTCGGGCCTAGTTACATAATTACAAATTTGTGAAGCAAAGAAGTTTCTATTTAAGAATGATTTGGTGCCCATTAAAACTATGTCTGTTTAATTATACAGTAAATGTTAAACGGTTAAATAATGAAAAAAAATACATGAATTTTAACATGATACCTGTTAAAATTAAAGATTTAATATATTATATAAATATATATATACAACCCTAGTCAAAAGTATTTTCACAAATTTGAATGTTAACTGTACTCATATTTTGAACTTATAATATAAACATTTTGGCACCTATGGAAAGAGCACTTCAATTCCGTTTAAATGACACAAAAATTTTCTTAACCCATTAAGCACCCTTTGAAAAGTGACTCTTGCGCACTTAGCACCTAGTGCACCTAGCGCGTTAAAAAACAAATTTGCCTAATTTTTCGATTTTTAACGCGCTAGGTGTACGTCTTCGCAAGAGTCATTTGTCAAATTAGTTCCTTGGGTTCATAGCTACATAATCACTGAAGACTTGATAGTGAAATTTTAATCGGTTCACAAGATATGGCCGTTACAAATAAATTTTGTATGTAAAACTTTAATTCGCTATAATAGGTAAACGCGAGCTAAGCCAGAGAAACCCAAATGGGTTTTAGCTTATTTCGATGAGTTCTTTCCGCCCATGAAATCAGAATTGCGGTTACATTTTATAACCCTAAAAATGTTGCACAGTGTTATGAAACACCTTAAAATCAAGATTTTGTTATAACTTAAGCCACGGAGGCAAATATTATATTGTTTTCACATGAAATTCTTTGTTTTCTTATAACAAACACAATAACCTTAATACGACTTTAAATAAAAAAAAATATTTAAGAAATTAATGGTGTCGTATAATTTTGAAACACACCTTATCTTTTAAACCAATGGGAATATGGGCCAAAATTTAAAAACAGGATTGATCTTCGAGTCAATACCTTTCATATGAGCTATGACATGACTATGTCCAAGGATATTTTAAGGTCTTATAACGCCTTTTAATGTTTTATATATGTAACTTCTATGTTCGGTGGAAGTACATGACGTCAAAAAAAACCATTTAGTACCAGAAAATCCAAATGATAAGAATAAATAAGCTATGACATGACTATGTCCAAGGATATTTTAAGGTCTTATAACGCCTTTTAATGTTTTATATATGTAACTTCTATGTTCGGTGGAAGTACATGACGTCAAAAAAAACCATTTAGTACCAGAAAATCCAAATGATAAGAATAAATATCCCAGTCGAAATGCACCTGTCCATCTGTCTGATTTTGCATAAAGTAATTAAAAATGAAAGCCGCGAATTTTGAATTATTTATAAGTATATTTAGTTAAGTTAAGTTATGTATGATCCACACAAATAAATCCTCTTGTTCCTAAGAAATCGCGGTTTTTTAAGAATCGACATAGAATACATATTTAGGTATCTGAAGTTAAGTTATGTAAGATACACAAAAATATATCCTCTTCTTCCTAAGAATTCGCGGTTTTTAAAAAATTGATCTCCTTAGTTAAACTGTGTATAATCCACTCAAGTTAATCCTAAAAATTCGCGTAATACATCTTTCGTAATATCAAAATTGCATCGTTATATTTGAGCCTCAACTATCGCTTCCTGTTTTTCAAAATGAAATCACCAACCTAATTGAAAAATTAGATCCTTTGGGCAAAGTAATCATTGCAGGAGATTTTAGTGCCAGGTCTACATCCTTTGGTGATTATATCGACAGTAGCAAGGGTGATTTTTTAATGCAAACAATGCGTAATGCTGGTTTCTTCCTATTAAACCTACCTTTAGGAGAAATATAGATGCTGCCCAAGGATCGGTATTAGATCTAACTTTTGGTAAAGGTATTTAGTGTAGTGGATGGTTGTGTGACTCTATATACTTAGGTGGTAGTCATCATCATCCAATTACCTTTAAGATTGCTGAAGATCTTAGATCTCCAAAACAATTTTTATCCAAAAAAAGGCTAGAAAGAAATCCTAATAAATTAGTAAATAATGGTAGCATTAAAACCTTAACAAAAAACATGAATAAAGAGATTAAAGAAGCGACATACACAGTTCAGGAAAATAGGACTCCTAAGTACTGGTGGACTGAAGATCTAATGAATCTTTTTAGAGTTTTTAGAAGCAAACAGAAAACAGCGTGTTCATAGCCTTCGTATGAAAACTACGTTAAGGCTATCAACTATAAGTTGAAATGGAAAAAAGCTGTAAAAATAGCTAAAAAGACTAGTTACCTTAGGAAAATTTCAGAACTAAATACAAGAAAATCCTCCGGAGAAATTTGACTTAGATAAATCAAATCAATATCTGTTTTTTTTTTTTTTTTTGAAAACCAAATACCTTTGGAGAATCAATTTGTGGATGAGAGTTTGATTGCCACGAAAAACAATGATAGTCAAAATTTTCTGTAGAGATGAGATCAGCGCACTAAACCTCGAAGCCAAAAAAGAGCTGGTCATGTTCTACAATGACCTAGTGGCCAACTGTAATTTTCCAAAGGAATGGAGAAGTATCAAGGTTACACCTATTCCAAAAAAGGAGAAGGACTTGACAAATGTTGAAAATTTCAGGCCAATATCTCTCATCTCTGTGTTGGCGAAAACAGTAAACAGCCCTGTTAAAATGAGACTGGAAAAGTTTACTAAGGATAACGAAGTGTTACCTTATAGATCGTACGCATATCAAAAGGGTAATTCTGCATCGATGGTCATTAATGATGTGATAAATGCAAAAGCATCAAAGAAAATGATAAAACAATGCGTAATCATGGCGGTTGTAGACTTATCAAATGCCTACAATTGTGTCAATGTAAACTCTTTAATGAAAGGTGAGAACTATCCAAAGGTTTTAATCGACTGGTGCCTCAGTTTCCTGTCAATACGGGTATTGAAATTAGGAGAAGCCGCTCAAACTGTCAGTGGTGGCATTCCGCAGGGATCGTGCTTGTCCCCTATTCTTTTCAACATTTACACGAAAAGACTACATCAAATATGCAATGGCCAGACCCAAGTAATGCAATTTGCGGAAGATTTTTGCGGGGCAGAATTTCAATAGAACTGCAGATAATCTACAAAGTAAACTTATAGACTTCAACTTGCTATGCCATGACTTAGGTTTCTTAGGTAATATAGGCAAAGGACGCACCGGAGTAGTAGAAGTGATAATTGAAAATGTTCCAATTCCAAATCGAAAGAATATACTTTTTTTGGGGAGAGTCTTATCTGCTAATATCTCGCTTACTGATCGTGGAAAGAAGGTGAAAGATGACACCAAAAAGAGTAAAATAATTATCCAGTATGCAACAACCATCAAATCAGGTCTTAAGCCGGGAATAAGCACTAATTTATTCGAGCCTTGCGAATATGGGTATTGGGGCAAGCAGGAACTTAGAAATTGCTCAGGCAAGTGTGCTAAGTATACTCTAGGGAGGAAGTGAAGGCCATATACAGTGAAATAGTAACTGGGTATTTGGACAGGGGTTGGGAAGTTCTATCCACCGATGCCCTCCTTAAGTCCTGTTGCGGAATTGGCATTGTTGAGATGCCTAGTGGAATTACGCACAAATACAAAGTAGAGTCGTTCCTATCCTCGGTCAGTGCAGAGCTTGCTGGTATAAAACTAGCCAGTGAGATTTGTCGTAGGAAGAATTATATACAGGCTGCAATTCTCTGCGATTGTTTGGGTGCTGTCAATTTAGTCAAAAACAAGAAATATATTCTTGATCAGGGTCACTAGCCGAGTCGATCTAGCCGTGTCCGTCTATCCGTCCGTATGAACGCTGAGATCTCGGAAACTACAAAAGCCAGAAGGTTAAGATTTTCCACACGTACTCTTGGGCCTCCTACGCAGCGCAATGCAAATTTGTTGTGTATATTTATACCTATCGAAATGTAGAAGACATTTTTTAAATCGGACCATTCATTAAAAAGTTATACGCAATCAAAAAAACGGTATATAACTTTCTCCCTCGCACTCCCTTTAGCTAAGGTTCGAATATTAGATAGTCGGGACACCAACCCGAGCACAGCGTTCGCACTCTCTTTTACTGAGTGACGGGTATTAGATAGTCGGGACACTAACCCGACTATAGCGTTCTCTCTTGTTATACCCTTGTAGAGGGTATTATAATTTCAGTCAGATGTTTGCAACGCAGTGAAGGAGACGTTTCCGACCACATAAAGTATATATATTCTTGATCAGCACCAATAGCCGAGTCTATCTAGCCATGTCCGTCTGTCCGTCTGTCTGTCTGTCCGTCTGTCCGTTTCTATGCGAACTAGTCTCTCAGTTTTAAAGCTATCGCGGTGAAACTTTGTCGAAGTTATTCTTTCTATTGCAGGTAGTACATATGTCGGAGCGAGCCGGATCGGACCACTACATCTTAAGGCTCCCATAGGAATATTCAAACAAATATAAGAATAAATAGAAACGCTGAATCTGGAATCCCTGGAACTGCACCGAGTGAGCATTCTTTTATCTGCAAGGGTATATAAGCTTCGGCTGGCCGAAGGTAGCTTCCTTTCTTGTTTTTAAATGTGTTTGTGATTTTTGACGAAATGAAATAGTTAACGAACCAAAAAACGAAGTCATAGGAGCTATGATTACAACTTCATTAACGAAAAGCAACAATCGTTATCGATTACGTTTTCTACACTTGTAATGCATTTTTTCTCCAGACCCCATTCACATGTTCGCCGCTGGGACATTGTAACTGTTCGTGCGTTTAGTTGTTGGTGCCCCACAAGCCACGCTCAGTCGATTTGAACACTTTTCTCTCGCGCTGTCCTGCTCTCGACTTAATTCGCGATCTCGCGCTCTCATACTTTCGTGTTTTTGCGGTTTTGGAATTTGATCCCAGTGCCAAATTTACTTGAGGTATTTTCACATTTTCATATTTTTATTTTTTTTTACTCTTTTTAATTACCTTGTTTCTTATAATGGCTCTCGTCTGTTCTAAAAAACATTGTACTCTTTCGACGACACCTAAAGACCCTTTTATTTTCTGTTGGCTCTGCGAAGGGATGATGCACGTTAAATGTGCAGGTTTTACCGGTAGAGTAAAAGACTACATTAAACTGCGTACTGGTCTCATGTGGACATGTGAGTCCTGCAGGGAATTGGCAGCTGAGTTGAGCAGCTTTATGGGGCAGACTCGAGACGGCCTATTGAATCTTTCACGAGTTTTAAAACAGCTTAATGAAGGGTTCAATTCCGTTTGCGACCAATTTAATAACAAAAAACTTTTAACCGAATCGCCCAAGCGACATACGGAAGATATGTTGGCTTTTACAGAAACTTGGCTAAAGTCAGAGATAACCGACTCTTAAGTTCTGTCAAACAACTTTAATACCTACAGAACCGATCGCCTTTTTAATTGCCGTCTGAGAGAATTCACTCTCATGTCTCTTATGACATTGAATTTGTTTGTGTGAACGTTTCCCTGCAATCCTTGTCTATTTTTATCAAATAAAAACACCTCTTAACGAGGTAAAAAACTAGTGACGACCGCACCTTCAACATACAAAAGTTCTGATATCAACATTTGTGACGAAAAATTATTACACTCGTCATTAAATAGACTTTCTAATATTTTCTCATTCGGCCCGCCCTAGCAAACTATTCCAGCCTTTTTCCCTTTACAGGCATTTTCTATTGCAGCGTGACGAATGAGAAAAGATTAGAAAGTCTATTTAATGACGAGTGTAATAATTTTTCGTCACAAATGTTGATATCAGAACTTTTGTATGTTGAAGGTGCGGTCGTCACTAGTTTTTTACCTCGTTAAGAGGTGTTTTTATTTGATATCAGAAGTTTTTGTTTGTGTACATTTGCTCTCATAGGAGCTAATATATACATTTAAATTTAAATTGGTCAATCATAATTTTTAAACTATTGTATTTTAACAAATTAAGTTAAAAAGGCGTTGAAGTATTTCAAAATACCTTTTAAACGAGGTATAGCACATGTCTGTACCTTTAGTAGTGAAGAACTTACAAACTAACGAAATTTAGCTATTTTTAGCTTTTTCCCGGCGTTGAAGTATTTCAAAATACCTTTTAAACGAGGTATAGCACATGTCTGTACCTTTAGTAGTGTAGAACTTACAAACTAACGAAATTTAGCTATTTTTAGCTTTTTCCCGCTAAAGTAGCGGCTTTTTCCAAAAGTCGTAGAACAAAAGATTCCTATATGGAACTGTTAAGTGCAAATTTACTGATTCCATGACCCTAAAATACAGTTCGGATACCCTCCCACAAAATTCAATACTCAGGGAGCGTTAATTGTTCGAGCGTTAATTGTTCCGAATTTTAGCTATTTATAGCTGTTTTCCCGCTAAACTAGCGAGTTTTTCCAAAAGTGGTAGAACAAAAGTTTTTCATATCGATGTGATGAACGTCATATCAAATTTTCAAAACTTAAAAAACATGTTTTGGACAAACTGACAAACGGACAAACAGAATTAAATTTTCATTTTGGGAAGACGAAGGAAATCTTATTTTGGCTATAACTTTTGAACGGAGCGTCGGATTTTGACAAATGACCCCTCATTCGACGGGTATTTTCAAAAGGAATACAACTAAAACATTTTGAGGGGGCAATTATCCCCACCGGCCCCAACAGCTCCAAATTTCCAAATTTTCACTTTTTCACTTTCACCGCTCTCTCTCCCAAGCCAATTAATTTTCTTAGAGTCTTGGTATGCAATCCTGTTAGTTCTCGCAATACCTTTCGATAGGTGTATCATTCATTATGATCGGACCATCACAGTAGATTTTCATTTCTTCGTGTATATATAGTAGTCGCCTTCGCACACTCTCCTGGTGCGCTTCGTCACTACATGGACTGCCGTCCATAGTGATTACATGTTCGTATATTTCGCCTGGCTCTGACCTAATAACACTAGTTTACAAAATAATATTCTTGGAGTGCTCCACAGCAATTGATTGCAAATTCTGTTAGTGCTGGAGCCCTAGATCACGAAAATACCCAAATTTTTTTTTTCGTTTGCACAGTTTTTTTTTTAAGTTTAAAATGTTAAATGTTGGACTTTTTTCGAATTTCTTCCTATATTCCGACTCATATCCTACCGTCACCACTAATTTTTGTTTACATGTCGCCGCCTATGATAAATCTTAAATTTCGACTCTGTCAACCAAAAAAAGTTGAAAAATCCGAACTTTAAAAATCCACCATAAATCCAATTTTTCATTGATTTGGGCCATATCCGGCTTGTTTTATTCGGTAGGATGTAAACTTTAAGTTTGTACTAATTATTTTTCAACGGATTTATTTTGAGTTTTTACGATATATACAGCCGACTTACAGTCGACCAAAGAACACATTTGTTATCTTTGTCGAGCTACTGGGCTGCCATCACTTATCCAGTCATAATGATCTGTATGGTAACGCTAAGCTCTGATCCATTGACTTTAAAATGAAATGAAAACTGGCGCAATTGGGTGGATATGAGCCGGGATATAGAAAAAAATTGGAAAAAAGTCAGAAATTTAACAAATTTAACTTAAAAAAATCATTAAAAAAAACTGTGCAATCAAAAAACAAAATAGAGGTATTTTCGTGATCTAGGGACCCAACACTAACAGAATTTGCAATCAATTGCTGTGGAGCATTTTGGCTGTAAGCTAGTGTAATTCAGGAGCAACGGGTATCTAAATCTATTCTGTCCTTTCTTTCCAATAGGGACCTTTTCATTGTTTTGGGATATTTCTTGGTTTCCCCCTTCTGACTTTACCTTTATCCACCCATGATTTTGTGGATGGCCTTTTAGAATTATCGTTACAGCAAGTTAGCTTTATACGAAATTCATTACATAGACAACTAGATCTTGTGTTTTCTTCAGAGCCGTCTGAAGTCACGGTATCTAGAATTGACGCTCTTGTGGTACCAGAAGACCAATACCATCCAACTATGGAATTGACAATTTGCCTCCCCTACCTTGATACCCTCTCTCCTTTAGTTTCTCCAACTAAAATGAGAAGCTTTCGTAAATGTGACTTTAGTAAACTTAGCTTAATGATTTCTCAATATAATTGGACAGAATTTAGAACTGTATGGACATCGAAAGTGCCACTGAACTGTTCTATAGCGTTCTAAACACTTTTTTTAATGAATGCGTTCCTGATAGGCTTCCTCCAAAGCCAAACAGGCCCCCTTGGTTTACAAATGCGCTTCAACGATTTAAAAATCTTAAATCAAACACTTATAAAAAGTATAAAAAATCGGGTAGGCCATCCGATTTTTCGAAATATGTGGTGGCTCGATCTGATTTTAACGTTCTTAACAGTCATTGCTATTCTATGTATTTAGATCGCTGTAAATTTGAATTTTCAAATGACCCGAAGCAGTTTTATAACTTTGTCAACGCCAAGCGTAAGTGATAAGCTTTGCCTTCATCCGTTCGTTTTAACTCAATGGAGGCATCGACTGATTCTGAAATTGCTGATTTATTTGCCGACCTTTTCCAAACTACTTATAGCTCCTCTTCATGGTCAAAATCAAACTACCCTAATTCCTTAAATAAGGCAAATTGTATTTTTTCCCCTATAATAACCGAAAGTTCTCTATTAAGAGATTTAACAACAACAACGCCAACTTATTCTCCCGGTCCGGATGGACTTCCTGCTTAAGTTTTGTGCATCAACCATTTGCAAACCTTTTCTTAAACTCTTTCATTTGTCTATTTCATCATCAGTTTTTCCAACTATCTGGAAGGACTTTTTTATATTCCATGCGAAGGCGGATGCCCAGAATTATAGAGGTATTTCTAAATTGTCGGCAATTCCAAAATCCTTTGAATGTATCATCACATCCCATTTGCAACATTTATGTTTCTCGCTAATATCACCGTGTCAGCATGGTTTCGTTAAACGAAGATCGACTACCACCAACCTACTTGAATTGTCATCTATTGTAATTAATGGATTTAACAATAAAACGTTATAAATACAGATTTCAGTAAGGCCTTTAACTCCGTTAACCACTCTCTTCTTTTATTCAAACTAGACTTGCTTGGGTTTCCATGTAATCTTTTAACTTGGATTTCAAGTTATTTGAATGGGAGGACTCAGAGGGTTATATTTAAGAATGCTGTTTCTAAAATGATCCGCGTAACATCTGGAGTGCCCCAGGGTAGTCATCTAGGCCCTTTGCTGATTACTTTGTGATCTTCCCTCTATCATAACAAATTCTCGTGTACTAATGTATGCTGATGATGTTAAGCTTTGTTTCACATACAATAATATAGAGTCTGGTTTCGGCTTACAATCAGACATTGATATTTATTTGCTTCAGAACTGGCCACTTGACCGTATATATTCAGTAAATGATTTAGAAGTTCTTCTGGACCCGAAGCTTAAATTTGACTGCCTTATAATGCTGACTGTCAACAAAGCTATGAGTGTTTTTGGGTTTATAAAGCGTTGGTCAAAAGAATTTGACAACCCTTATATAACCAAATTACTATTTACCTCCCTTGTCCGTCCTATATTGGAATATTGTTCTTCGGTTTGGAGCCCACAATACCAAGTGCATATTGACCGTATAGAGTCGGTACAAAAAAATTTATTTTTTTTGCTCTGGGATCAAAACGTAAGGCTACCTTCCCATCAGAGTAGATTATTATTGCTTAATTTGCCAACACTTGCAAATCGTAGACTAATGCATGGTACTATTTTTATGCATAATCTTAATTTCAATTTCAATTTTATATGTTTTTATCCTAACGCTACAAGTAAAAACTTATATTTATTGCGCTAGTCACATCGGATTGAGTAACAAGAATAATTTAATTTAAAAGTAAATCTTAAAATCTAACAAAGTAGGGTTAATAATTTGATTATAAGTTTGCAACTAATTTTGATCTAGCATTAATTTTTTAATTTTCGATTTAAATTGAGACGCGCTTCTAATTGTTTTGATAGCATGTGGGAGACAGTTCCATAGGCGAATTGCATTTATAAAAAATTGTCTCTTCGAGCATAAGGTTTTATATCGCGGGATAATAAAATTTTGTGTTCTTTGCGATTGAGCTGGAAGAAGTTTCTGAAACAAGTAAGACGGTTCACGGGTGCACACAATCTTATGAATAAAAATTAATGTTTTAAGGTCAATCCACTGACTAAGGCTAAGGTCAAGAACATTATTGACTAGGTGGGAAGTATGGTCAGTGCGACGAAGATTAAACACGTAACGGACGATCGAATTACAAGCAACAGTTGATTTTTGAGTATCTTGAGTGTCGCAGTGCCCAAAAATCTCGACACCGTAAAACAAGGTGGGAACCAAGATTGTTTTGGCCACTAGCATTCGAAGTTGGGTTGGCAAGAACGACTGAGAAGTAGAAAGCTGTCTCAGAAGTCCATATGTTCGCCCAGTTGCTCTGGAGATATGTTTGCTCCATGTTAACGTGTTGTTAAAGGTAATACCCAGGTTTCCTGCCGATTCTTCGTATTTGATAGGGCTATTTCCAATTATTAAATTCGGGAGTTGCGATGTATCGAAGGGTTTTTTGTAGATAATTACGCATTTGCTTTTTTTTGGGTTTAGACATAGTCCGTTTTCCGTGGCCCAGGAATTAATTTTGAAAAGCAGGGTATTACACATACTAATACAATCATTGACTTGACATAGAGGCTTACTAACATAAAACTGCACATCATCAGCGTATAGATGGACATCACAAGGGGACAGAACATTGGGTAAATCATTAACATAGATGGAAAACAATAAAGGCCCTAGCACAGATCCTTGGGGAACGCCTCTAGACACCGAAACAAAGCTAGAACAACAACTCCCAGATACGACTGCTTGTTGTCTACCTGTTAGATAGGACCTCATGAGCATGACTGCAGAGTCGGAAAAATTGAAAAGGTTTTTTAGTTTTGTGCATAGAATACTATGGTTGACGGTATCGAAAGCCTTGCTGTGATCAAGTAGAGTCAAAAACGTTATCCAGTTTTTATCTAGCCTCGATCGAATGTCCTCAACTACATCTGTAATGGCACTAACACAGCTCCTATTTTTCCTAAATCCAGATTGCTTTTCACTAAGCATGGAATGGTCATCCATAAAGGGTTGTATCTGTGCCGCCAATATGTTTTCAAAAATTTTTGACAAGTAAGGAAGTAGGGATATGGGTCTGAATTCCGTTTGACTTTTCGGGATAGGTACAATTTTCGCGAACTTCCATGCAGAGGGAAAAGTGGATGTGGTAATTGCTGTGTTCATAATGTGTGTTATATGGCTAAGGAGTAATGGTAATAATAATTTAATAAATTTTGGGCTAATGCCATCCAGGCCTTCAGCGTTTGACTTCACCTTAAGTAAACATTCAAGAACATCACATTGGCTAACGCACATAAAACTAAATCTATTATCACAGTCTGGTAAGGCATTCAGGTACTTGTTACATGTAGCTTCAGGTACATCGAATTGCACAAACTTCCTGTTCAAATCGTTGACGTTCACTTGGTGTTGGGCCAGCTGCTTGGTGTTACCAATTCCAATATTTTTAAGTTCACGCAGATCTAATGATCTGCCGGACATTATCACGCGCCCGAGTGTATTGCATTCTAAAAAATTCTGTCTTATATCGTTTCCACTTATTGTAGAAAGCATCACGGATCGCTATATTTTTTTTTAATATTATGGGTAAACCAAGGATTTTGCTTTGGATGGATAGTTTTTTCCCTTATTAACACACATTTGTTATAAAGGTACTCAATGTTGCTGTTAAAAATGTTCAATTGATGCTCGATATTGGGAGACATATATATGGACGTCCAATCACAATTATTATACTCTACTTCAAGTTCAGTATAGTTAATATTTTTATAGTCCCTAAATTCGAAAGTGTCAGAATTATAAGCTAAAGTCAAATCATACGTCAGAAAGATGAGGTCATGCTTAGAGAAAACTGGTACAGAGACTTGGTCAAACAATAAAATCTTACTAGGGACATTAACAAAAAAAAGGTCAAGAAGAGTATCACAGGTGTTGGTAAAATGTGTAGGAGTGTATAAATTAACTGAAGTCAAGCCTATAGATTCGAAACTATCAAGCAGATGTTTTTCCCTTAAGATATTGCTATTAAAGTCGCCAGTAATAATAACATCTGTATATTCAACAGATATTTTACGCAGAACATTTATTAAGGGGGCATGGTCAATAGTACGATTCGGCCGGTAAATGCATCCTATTAGTGCTTTCGAAGAAAGATCTTTACCTGAAAGTTCTAAGAATAAATATTCAATTTCGCTATCGATTGGATGCTTACATTTAACGGTAGAATTCAATTTTTTGTTCACATAAATAGCGACACCACCAGCATGACTAAAACGATCTGCACGATAAACAACATAGTCATCACACGCAATAGACAAATCACTAAAATCGGACAAGAACCAAGTTTCAGACACGCAAATAACATCAACATTAGACTTGACAAACAAGTACCTAAACTCATCAATTTTTTTCAAAAGACTCTGTGCATTAATATGAACGACCTTAATTCCCTTTTTGTGCTTAGCTAAGATTCTTATTAAACTCGCAGCTATGAAACTACCTACTTCAGTCTGGTCGAACATGTTGAGGACCTACTGAGAAGCGCGCTTTAGCAAAAAAGATAAATTTAGGAGATAACGAGATAGTTGCAAACTTTTGACAATTAACAATAATTAAATATAAAGGCATAAATACTACAGATAAATATGTTAATAAATATAAATATAAGAGGTGATATTGATTCTGTAGACTTTTAAGCCGCCTAACTTTTAATGTTCCCGTTAGACTAACACGTAATTATTATCCTCTTAATTTGCCACGATGTATATCAACTTTAACCTGCACGAGCCTTTTCGCGCTCTATGTAATAATTACAACAACCTTTATCATTTAATTTGCATTTCAACTTGTATCCCGGTATTAAAAACAAATATTTTAGCTCATTTGCTTCATTCCTAATTGCTTCTTTATTTTCATTTTGTGTCCCGTCTTTATTATACCCGTTACTCGTAGAGTAAAAGGGTATATTATATTCGTGCAAAAGTATGTAACAGCAAGAAGGAAGCGTTCCCACCCCATAAAGTATATATATTCTTGATTAGGGTCACTAGCCGAGTCGATCTAGCTATGTTCGTCCGTCCGTCTATTCGTCCGTATGAACGCTGAGATCTCGGAAACTACAAAGCTAGAAGGTTAAGATTTCCCACACATATTCTTGGGCCTCCTACGCAGCGCAAGTTTATTCCGCCGAGCTCCTCGCCCCCTTCAACGCCCACAATCGCCCACTAACGATTTTAAAATGTGTCTGGCGCCCACACCTTTTAAGATTTCCGAGAAGTACAATTTTGTTGTGTATATTTATACCTATCGAAATGTGGAAGACATTTTTCAAATCGGACCATTCATTAAAAAGTTATACGCAATCAAAATTGGTTATATGTCTATCTCCCTCGCACTCCCTTTAGCTGAGTGACGGGTATTGGATAGTCGGGAAACCAACCCGACTATAGCGTTCTCTCTTGTTTTTGAATGCTTTCAGAATATAATAATAACAAATATTTTTAGTTTTACTCTAGAATGCCTCGTGGGACACATTTGTCAAAGAAAATTCGCAGATTGATCATAGCACTGGCCGAATCCACGGTGCAAGATGCAAATTCACCGTCTAGCTGTTCAAAACAACAAGTCTTGCATGGAGATCAAAGGTCAACTGAAGCTTGGCATATCCAAAATACCTTTAAACCAAATTTTGAACGAGAAAAACAAGAGAGAACGCTATAGTCGAGTTCCTCGACTATTAAATACCCGTTACTCAGCTTAACAACTTTAATATAAATATGCCTTCTTGTATGTTTTTCGCGCACCCCATTTCAAATAATTTACATTTTGCATTCACATATTCCAAATTAGAGTGACCAGCTTTTTTCAGCACCAGCACGAGTGTTGAGCACGCGGCGATGCGCCATCTATGACACGGAATTGGTACTATTTATACAAAAAACTGTGGGCGCCACGGCTTTTTGCGCTTTGTGGGCGTTAGAGGGGGCGTGGCACCTTCATAAAATAAACTTGAGCTGCGTAGGAAGGAAATCCAAACCTTCTATCTTTTGTAGTTTCCGAGATCTCAGCGTTCATCCAGACAGACAGACAGACAGACAGACAGACGGACGGACATGGCTAGATCGACTCGGCTAGTGATCCTGATCAAGAATATATATAATTTATATGGTCGGAAACGCTTCCTTCTAGCTGTTACATACTTTTGCACGAATACAATATACCCTTTTACTCTACGAGTAACGGGTATAAAAATGTAATTTAGACGGGTCTGACTCGTGTCAAATGTATTGGCGCGATAAATGGCAACCACGACAGGTCTGCCATAAACTAAACAACGGTGGAGGATCATTGACGAATCGGGCAGGATTTGGGTGGTCTGGGAATCAACCCTTTGTTTTATACCAACTACAACCAATGCGGAAATATAAACAGAGTTGCTAGATACAGTAGAGGAGGGGGAGGTCTGTAGGTTGGTACACCTTTTGTTTTTAATCTGCCATTTCGACATTCACTTATGAAACTTCACGCATTTGGTACTTACCGAAAGGTTAGTCTGTAAACTTTATAAAAACCACTATATATTATGGCTCCCATAGGAATAATCAAAAAACTAATAGAAAATAATAGAGAATAATAGAAAATTGTAACTTTGTAGAAAGTAGGCGTTTTGATTTTTGACAATGTAAAAACAACATTTTAAGTAGGCATACCTGCAAGGGTATATAAACTTCGGCTGGCCGAAGTTAACTTCCTTTCTTGTTTTTAAATGTTTTTCTTCAATTCTTTTCACCGCACATATACTTCTTTCCCTGAGGTATAGCGCTTTTGTTGACTCCGGCTGCTGCCTGACGATTAAACGGTAATCCTATTCCGTCGTTGACTCAGGTGTGTACTAGAATGATCAGCGTCTTTGTGTGTGGCGTGCTCCGTTGAATCTGGCTTTTGGACTGACGATTAAACGCATGTACTGTCTCATGCGGTCTTGGACAATGGTGGTTCTGTATTCGCTTAACGATTACCCTTCAGTACCAGATGTCACTTTTCCCTCAGTAATCACCAAAGGAAAACCCGAGGACAGGTCATCTGTACTCGAGGACGCACCGAGGACGCCACATAGAGAAAATTGTATGGGAGTTCCGCTTTTTCCTTCAGTACAACAACAAATTATAAGACAAGGAAAGAGAGCGCAATATATAAATACCGACTGCTCTGCTGACGTCGACAGCGGCCGAGCGTTTGGCCTAAGGAATTGTCCCCGATATGGGACGCCAGAACTGAAGGGTAGTTTCCTGTCCGCTTACCTACACTTTGCTGCATGTATTTCCGTCGTTGACTCAGGTGTGTGCATGAATGATCGAGTCCTTTCTTGTGCGTGACGCGCTCTCTTAACTACGGATTTTGGGATTAAACGGCTGCTACTCATGCGATCTTGGACAATGGTGGTTCTGTATTGCCTTGGCGATTAAACAATCGGTTTCCTGTTAGTCCACCCCCACGTTCCGTTTCTTCTGCCGCTTGAGACAGGCCCGTTCCTCCGTCTTCGTTCGCTTTGTCTGCTGCTTTAGGTCGCTGCTGTGCACGATGCGTTCCGTCTTGCTTCTTTGGTGGCGAATTTTGCAGATTACTGGCAATACACAGTCGACTACCTGATATGGTATCTCGGTGCTAATTTGGCCGCGCAGCTTTCTGCCGCTTTTGATAAATGGTGCTCCTTGGCCCAAACAACATCGCCTACCCTTGGATTCCGCTGCCTCCGTCGCAGGTTACAATACCTGGCCTGGGAAGCTCTCCAGATTTCTTCGTACTATTTCGAATTCAAATATTCAATTTTTTCGCATTTTCTTCTGGCGATTCTGGCTGACACGCCTAAAGTTTCCCGGTCGTATATGGCATTTGGCAGCCGCGGTTCTCTGCACTGTGTCAGGAACAAAGGAGAGTATGCTGTTGATTCGGATACGATGGAGTTCACTGCCAACATTATTTCTAGCCACTTTTCGTCCAAATTTCTTTGATTTTTCCCGACAAATTGCGTCTTCACTGTTCGGTTCGCATGCTCGGCTTGTGATGTGTATGGTGCCGTAAATTGATGCTTTATCCCCGTGTCGCTCAAGAACCTTTTAAATGCTCGGCTGGCGAACTGCACCTCATTATCCGTGATTATCACTTTCGGGACTCCGAAACTAGCGATTATCCGCTTTCTAAACTTCTTCTGAAGGGTTTCCGCTGCCGCCGTTCGCAGTGGCACCACCTCTGTCCATCCATGAGAACCGATTGATAAGCACTAAAAGCATCTGGTTTCCGTGCTTTGATCTCGGCAGTGGTACAACAAAGTCTGCGCACACCGTTGCCCATGGTTCTTACGGGATTTGAGTCAGCATTTTTTCCCGCCGCTTGTCTCTGATTAGGTTTGTATTTTAGGCCCTCTTCGCATTTCCGAACGTATGCTCTCGCATCCCTTTGCATTCCTGGCCAGTAGTATCTGGCAGCTAGACGGGCAATAGTCCTCCGGCTTCCTACATGGCCGGCCGCTGGGGAGTCGTGATTTTCTTGTAGGACCGTTTCCCTTAGATCTGTAGGGACGCATAGCTTCCAGGCCACCACATCTTCGTTGCCAGCTCTGTGTGGGATCTGCCTATACAGCGTTTCGCCATCAAACATGTAGTCTGGGAGTTTCTGCGGCTGAGCGTTTATTTTCTCACGCATGTCTCTGATCCAGTTGCATTCCGTATTTGGCACCAATTCTTTTGCTCTCCGGAGGGTTTCCGGCACCGGCTGTCTGGACAGTGCGTCGGCTACCACGTTCAATTGGCCCTTTCTGTACGCAATCTCAAAGTCGTATTGTTGCAACTCAAGGGCCACCTGGCGATTCTTCCGGATGGGCTTTCAATGCTGTTCAAACATTTCAGTGCCATGTGATCCGTTACCACCTTGAAGTGGTAGCCTTCCAGGTAGGGCCTTAGTTTTCGAATTGCCCAGACAATGGCCAAGCACTCTTTTTCCGTTGTAGAATAGTTTTTCTCGGCTCCGTTTAACGTTCGACTGGAGTATGAGATAACTTTCTCGCCGTCTTCCGTGTTCTGTGTCAGAATCGCCCCTATGCCGTAGTCGCTGGCGTCTGTTTGCAGGGTGAATGTTCTTTCAAAATCTGGACATGCTAGCACTGGGTCAGTTACCAGCCTCGCCTTCACCTCCTTGAATGGCTGTTGATGGTCTTGCGTCCACACCCATTTCACGCCCTTGCGAAGTAGGTCGTTGAGCGGCTTAACGATGCGTGCGAAGTGCGGTATAATTCGTCGGTACCACGATGCCACTCCTAGGTATTGCCTTAGCTCGCGGACGGTTGCAGGTGGTTCTAACTGGGCTATGGCAGCAACCTTCTCTGGGTCTGTGCCAATTCCTTGGCTTGTAACTCGATGTCCCAGGTACAGCAGCTCCTTTTTGAAAAATTGAAACTTCTCGGGGTTTATTCTCAGGTTCGCCTCCTTCAGACGCCGAAACACTTCTCTAAGATTGTTCTTGTGTTCTCGCTGAGTGCGTCCGATGACGATTATGTCGTCCTGATAGGCAAACGCATGAGGAGACATCTCTGGTCCAATCACTTGGTCCAAGGCCCGTTGAAATGTTGCGGATGCCGAGTGTAATCCGAATGGCATCACTCTCTATTGGAAAAGGCCCTTTCCTGGAACCGTGAACGCCGTGAACTTTCTGCTTGCTTCCTCCAGAGGAATCTGCCAGTATCCGTCTTTTAAGTCCAGGCTGATGATATAGCGTGCTTCTCGCAGTTGGTCCAGGATTTAGTTGATACGTGGCATTGGATACGCCTCCTTTACCGATTTTGCGTTTATCTGTCTGAAATCGACGCACAATCTCAACTTGCCGGTTTTTTCTTCAACAAGTTCGTCCACCTTTGCATTGATCTCCCTTTCAACTTTGGGGTTTTTAGGATAGTATCTTTGTTTTATAGGTTTGTCGTCCTTAATGGTGATCTGGTGCTCGACAAAGTTCGAAGCTCCGATCATGGTTCGGAATTAAATTTAATTAAATTAAATTAGGGAAGCGTCACCGTTCTCAGACTAGGGTGAACAGGCACCACGCTTGCAAGACCTTCGTCCTGCCGGTATTTACAGGCAACGCAGCTAATCTGACCGGTATTACAGCCAACGTAGCCGGACTAATTTGTATTACAGCCAATATAGTCGGGATGGTCGGTATTACAGCCAACCTGGACTTCCTGCAGACTTATTCGTGTGTTGCCTTTAAAGACCACAGGTACCTGTGTCTCAATTCGGTGAATTGGTACCGAACAACTCGACGTAGCGATCTTGCTCCTGGCAGGTTTTAACGGTTTTATATCCTTGAGTTTGACTTTGTTCACATTGTTCACTCGCGATTTGATGCTCGATGACTGGTCCCGATTCCGGCGCTGGGCCCGATTATATAGGCCTTCGGGTCCCGTTAATCCTTGGCCTCTCTTTTTCTTCCCTCCAATCCTGGGTCAAAATTCCGTGGTTTTACCGTTCGACCTTTCTACATTGTAAGAAACTTCAATGTAAGCGATCGTATGTTCCGTTTTTTCGCTCGCAGAACTATAACAGCCTTGTCAATTTAGAACTTGAAGGCAACAACGATATTTCTAACACCTTAGTAGCCTCTGAGCCCGAGACGGATATGGATTTAACTGTGCTCTCAGATGCAGTGACGTCAGGTGAGTTAGAAAACCACTTTGTCAATTCAGAACCTGCATTTTGAAGAACCTGAGGCACTTCAGACTTAGTATCCTTTAACTCCTCTACTTATGCAGCGCCAGTCAACATGTCAGCGACATAAAAGTCGTATCCAATAACTTTGATCGGATTTCGGTGGTGCACACCCGCTCATCGCCTACGCGGGTGACGGAATGGTTGAGAGCCTTTACCAAGGATGCGTGAATGCGACTCACGGGGCAGCAAGGATCCACCAGAGCTCGGACGTCAAACCGTTTCTCCTCAGACCCCACCAAAATGGATGCAGTTGGCAATATGCTCACACTCGTGCGCTGCATCGCCTCCTTCGGCGATGATGAGCGCAACGACGTCGTCGACGCCGCTCTCTGCTGCTGCTGTCCTTGGGGTCGTGACTGCTGTCGGCAGTTTAACAAAGTTCTTAGAGCCTAGCTTAACGACAGTTGACGAAGACGGGGCGAATTCGCAGAGAGCGAGAGAACTTTATTGTGCACCGCCTTCGTCCTAAACTAACTTACACTAAACTTCAAACTTCAAGTACAAATTCAAAATCTCTCAACACCGGCCCCGTTGAACGCTTCAGGCTTCCACAAATGGGAAGCGGCGCCAATTTATGGATGGCTCGCCGAAAAACGCCTACTGCGCCCGTCCTAACGTCGACGACCCTGACCATGCCGTCCTCCCCTGCGTGCCTGGCGATGATTCTCCCCAGGAGCCATTGTTGGGGCGGAAGGTTGTCCTCGGCCACGACGACGAGATCTCCCTCGCTGATGTTCGGCTGCTCCTGGTGCCACTTGCCCCGAATTTGTAGGCCCAGGACATATTCCCGGGACCATCGCCGCCAGAACATTTGCCTGACTGACGAGACAAGCCGCCATCGCCGTAAGCAGCTGAGACCCTCCTGGTCCGGGGTCCGGAGTGCTGGTGTAGCGAGCAGCGGCCCGCCTGTCAGCAGGTGCCCGGGAGTCAGCGCCTCTCCGTCGCTTGGGTCCTGGCTGATCGCTCCGAGCGGGCGGGAGTTCATCACCGCCTCGATTCCGACGAGCACTGTCGCCAGCTCTTCTGCGCTTAGGAGCGCGCTGCCCACCGCCCGTAGGAGTAGGTTCTTGGCAGTTTGGACACCTGCCTCCCATAGTCCGCCCATGTGCGGAGCCCGAGGCGGTGTGAACGCAAACTCGCATCCGCTTCTTGATGCGAATTCGCGTATCGCGTCGGCTTCCTCCTCGATCCGCTCTCGAAGGGCCTGGAAGTGGCGACTGGCTCCGACGAAGTTCGTCCCGTTGTCGCAATGGACGACTTGGAGACATCCTCGGCGCCCAACGAACCTTTGAAAAGACAATAAAAGGAATCTGTGGTTAAATCTGAAACAACTTCTAGATGACCCGCCTTTTACGCGAAACAAACAAAGAGCGCAATGTAGGACTTATACGGAGGCCTACCACGAATTTTCAGTGTATATATATAGACAGGGCCACAAAAATCAACTCACATATAGCAAATTTCCCATAATTTGTGTCATCAGTCGAGGCTTGCACTTGAAGCAGCGGATACATGATCGAACTGTCTGACTGCAGACCTCCTGAGCGTTTACGATCGAAATTCGCTGTCGAAGGAGACTCATAAGTGCTCGTGGACCAACATGAAAATCAGAATGGTGCAGATGCCGAACATAGCTCTGCACAAATTGGGAGCGTTTCGTCAACAACAATGGAAACTTGGCATCGTATGATATAGGAGCGTTAGCTAGTCACCCCCCATCGCAACAACGAAAAGTGACACCAAGTCCCCTTTTCTTCATGAATGAATGGATTCAATCGCTGAAGACTCAGGAGCCTTTACGGACTTTTTCCCTTTCTTCGTGATACTCGTGTTTTTGTAATACCTCGACAATTTGTAAAAAGGCTTCATTATATTCAGTGGGTGACAAAGTTTTTTCAAATACTTTACTTTTGTCTTTGCATTTTCTAATGAAGCGGAACATATAAACGAATACCCTAAGCAGTTTAAGGTGTGACGAAAATCCCTCGATGACATCTACCAAGTCCGAATTTTGTACCGCAGCGGTCAGCCCGACCGCAGTCTTCCTCGATTCTTGCAGTAGGACTTGTTCATCTAGGTCAAAGTGTGCATTTTGGGGCCAGTTTTCTTCTCCTTCCGTTAGATACGCTGGTCCAGTAAACCATATCGACTGTATGATTTCGTCGACGTCAAAACCTCTTGATACGATATCTGCTGGGTTCTGTTTCGTGGGGACATGCCGCCATGTAGCTTCACCTGTCCACTCTTGAATCTCCGCAACTCTATTCGATACAAATGTTTACAACGAAGACGGATTAGACCGGATCCAATGAAGCGTAACTTCAGAATCCGACCAATAAACAATTTGTTCGATAGGTACCTTTAATAGGGGCTTGATTCTGTGACAGAGATCTGCGAGAAGGTGAGCGGCACATAACTCAAGTCTTGGAAGAGTCTTAGTCTTGACCGGCGCTACTTTTGACTTTGACGTCAACAATGATACTTTATAACCTTCTGCAGTTTTGCTACGAATGTAGACGCAAGCTCCGTAAGCTCTTAAGGATGCGTCGGCAAAGGCATGTAATTGGACCGGTGACATCGGATCGGTATGCACAAACCGAGGAATTGATATTTCTTCTGAATTAGACAGTGTATTTTTTATCATATTCCATTCTGTTTCCAAATGCATTGGATTCGACTCATCCCAATCTAACTTATTGAGCCAAAGTTCCTGCAGCAGGATCTTTCCTCTAATTACAATTGGACTTAATAAGCCGAGGGGGTCAAACAGCTTCGATGTCACCGATAGTATGTTCCGTTTTGTCGCTCGGAGACCCATGACAGCATTGTCAATTTGGAACTTAAAGGCATCTTCGTTGGGCAACCACGATATTCCTAACGCCTTTGTGGACTCTGAGTCCGAGATGGGTATGGATTTAGCTGTGCTCTCAGATGCGGTGACGTCAGGTGAGTTTGAAAACCACTTTGTCAATTCAAAACCTGCAGTTTGAAGAACCTGAGACACTTCAGACTTGATAGTCTTTAACTCCTCTACGCATGCAGCACCAGTCAACATGGCATCGACATAAAAGTCGGATCCAATAACTTCAGCAGCTCCAGTAAAAGAAAGTTTGGCAAACTACCTTAACCTTTTTAAACACCGAATAGCCAGAAATGGGTCTGGTCCAGTCCATATGTTACGGTGTTGAGCGACATAAAAGTCAAATCCAATAACTTCAGCAGCTCCAGTAAAAGAAAGTTTGGCAAACTCCCTTAACCTTTTTAAACACCGAATAGCCAGAAATGGGGCTGGTCTAGTCCAGTTCTTAAGAATTCAGAGGGGTCTCATCTCCACACTATAAGTTGAAACTTCCTATCCGCTTCATTTACCATCACTTGGCGATCCATTTTCTTTACATCGACGGTCAGGGCGAACCTATGAAGTCGTAAGCGAAGTAACGTTGAGTACAACTAATCGTTGATTGACAACCCAACCATCAAAATATTATTTAGAGAGAACTGAGTTGACGAGTTGCAAGACGCATCGAAAACGACACGTAACTTGGTTGACGTATTTTGGGGTCTCAGAATGCATTGTGTGCAGAAGTAATTTTATCTGGAGGAGACATATGACCTAATTTTAAGTACATGACCATGAATTCTAAATACATTTTCGTCATGTCAGTGTCTCGAGACAACCTTCTTTCAACCTTCTTTCCAGCGACAAGAACCGCCGTTTGGAAACTTCAAAGGAGTTGCCTAACCCATTTTGATCCTGTTTTAACGGCAGCCTTACTTCAAACGGACCACAGTTCACAAGGATATGGTCATCCGCATTGCAATAGCTACAACCTTGGTGGGATTTACTGTTGGATGAAGAACAAGACACATAGTCATATGTGGCTTGCTCGACGTAACTTTATCTTGCTTTGGTTTTGTCAATTCTTCAGCGGATAAATGCCGAGATCGGCGTTTTACCATTTTCTAACTCGGTAATTATACCCGTTACTCGTAGAGTAAAAGGGTATATTAGATTCGTGCAAAGGTATGTAACAGGTAGAAGGAAGCGTTTCCGACCCTATAAACTATATATATTCTTGATCAGGATCACCAGCCGAGTCGATCTAGCCATGTCCGTCTGTCCGTCTGTCCGTCTGTCTGTCCGTCTGTCTGTCCGTCTGTCTGTCTGTATGAACGCTGAGATCTCAGAAACTACAAAAGCTAGAAGGTTGAGATTTCCCACACATATTCTTTGGCTTCCTACGCAAATGGGTCCTGCGCCCACATCTTTAAAGATTTCCGAAAAGTAAAAATGCAATTTTGTTGTGAATATTTATTCCTATCGAAATGTAGAAGACATTTTTCAAATCGGACCATTCATTAAAAAGTTATACGCAATCAAAATTTATATATCTATCTCCCTCGCACTCCCTTTAGCTGAGTTACGATTATTAGTCGGGATACCAACCCGAGTACAGCGTTCGCACTCCCTTTAGCTGAGTGACGGGTATTAGATAGTCGGGACACCAACCCGACTATAGCGTTCTTTCTTGTTTTTTTTTCCTAATCGTCACCAGAAAGACAAGAGAACAAGTGATTGAATTTTGCAATAACGGAAATGTTATCGTCTAATGAAATTCTTAAGTTCCGAGTATTTGCCGCTGAATTTCGTCAATACCAAATTTGAAAGTCGAGCTCGAGTTGTGGCTACAGAAGCTGACCCAAGAATTTTGGTTTTGCTAGCTGCCTTCGAGTCCGAGATAAGCGATAATATTTTTGGCTTGATTATTATTGAAAGCTCTACCAACTTCTCTTCAAACTCATCCCAACATCTTGTAACGAACTGATTTTTAGGGTGCGTGTCATAACGCCCGGTGTCAAAAAATTATTAAAGAAATGTTGCACGTCTTATTTTCAGAGCTCGTAAAAAAAGGTCTCATAGTGCTTGTTGTCAGAAAAAAACCCCTCACACAGACCCTAAAAATTCGGTTGGCCCCTAAGTTGCTCCCTGCTCAACCGAAGACAGATTTGGTTTGCTCGGTCGGGTCTGTGCTTACCGAAAACCCTTTTCGTCCGAAATACTTGGAAAAGGTATTTTGAGCATGTATGTGTGCTTCTCGTATAGCTCGGTAAAAAATTTGCTTTGTTGCTCTCGTATAGCTGGATTAAAATTTTAAGGCTCTTTCCTCACCAAGCAGCCTTAATGATTCTCAGGGGTCATCTCTTTTTTTTCACCATCCTGGATGGTCAAATCTATACACGGAAATTGAAAATTATACTTTGTTTCATGGTCGCCTACCATTAATGACCAACAAAATTAATTTTTATGTCTAAAATTTATGTCACCTTCTTTGAAGATAGTTGCGAAAGTCGTGCTAGTCCTACCTGCATAACAAATATCAGTGGATAAGTAATTTCAGCACTTAATTTCATCCTGAACAAAAAACATAAAATCTTTAACAATTTCAAAGCTTTTTTCTTTTGCCATTTCTCTGTTATAAATGTTGTTAAAATGGTTTAAAATTGTGATGTTCATAATCTTATGGCATACCCGCAAATAACTGCATTTAAATTTTTTGGAGATTCAGCATCTTTAATCAAGTCCCCAATATTTTCAAATTTGGCTAACCTGATGTGACGTCACGGCCTTCCCATAAGTTTGTGTGTATGTTCTGCTGGCGCATGTATGTATGTATGTATGTCCTGTTGTTGCACTTTAAGTGTGACCGCGCAAGGGGAAAATGAAAATACCACAGCCAACAGTTTTAAAACGACACTACCACACTCAACACGTATAAAATGCGCGGTTAAAAAATTGATTATATCGCAAATCTTTTCTTTTGCGCCTTTTTCTTAAGTAAACGTTAAATTTTCAAATATCGGTAGACCTTACAGAAATCCCATTAAGCTGAATTTTACAGTCGAAATTTTCCTTAAAGGGTTATATACCTTTTTTTAAAAAAAAAAAAAGAAAATTTTTTTTTTGCTGAATCTTAAAGTATATCCTCTAGAGAGGATTTTCAAATTTTCATAGAGATCCGAATAGTAGTTCAATAGAAAAACAGCGTTTTGACGCGCTCGACTTCAATAGTTGCATATACGCAATGCAAAACTTTGAATGCGATTATCTCAAAGTCGTGTTTTTCCAAAAGTGCCTTCGCTGTGACCACGATTGCACAAGAATTATTTGATCGATCTTCTTCAATTTTTTTTTAAATTATTCGTAATGATTGTGCCGAGTTCGTGAACGATTCAGTTTTTATGCGCCAATTTTGATTTTGCAGATCAGAATTTTTTAATAAAATTTTTAGAACTCGACAAATTAACTTTTTGGAAAAATTGTTACTGTATGCAGAAAAAACCAAATATTCTTAAAAATAATCGTTCACGAACTGGAAAAAATACTATACTAATAAAAATTGCTTGGTTTTTATACCCTTGTAGAGGGTATTATAATTTCAGTCAGATGTTTGCAACGTAGTGAAGGAGACGTTTCCGACCAATAGCCGACCAATAGCACCAATAGCCGAGTCTATCTAGCCATGTCCGATTCTTAAACTTTTTCATTTGTCTATTTCATCATCAGTTTTTCCAACTTTCTGGAAGGACTCTTTCATTATTCCACTCCACAACAAGGGTGCGAAGGCGGATGCCCAGAATTATAGAGGCATTTCTAAATTGTCGGCAATTCCTAAAGCATTTGAATGTATTATTACTTCTCATTTGCAGCATTTATGTTCCTCGCTAATATCACCGTGTCAGCATGGTTTTGTTAAGCGAAGATCGACCACCACCAACCTTCTTGAACTATCATCTATTGTAATAAATGGATATAAGAATAACATGCAGACTGACGTTATATATACAGATTTTAGTAAGGCCTTTGACTCTGTTAACCACTCTCTCCTTTTATTCAAATTAGATCAGCTTGGGTTCCCATGTAAGCTATTAACTTGGATTTCAAGTTACTTGAATGGTAGGACTCAGAGGGTTATATTTAAGAGCGCTGTTTCTAAAATGATCAACGTGACATCTGGAGTTCCTCAAGGTAGTCATTTAGGCCCTTTGCTGTTTACTTTGTTTATTAACGATCTTCCCTCTGTCGTAGCTCATTCTCGTGTACTAATGTACGCTGACGATGTTAAGCTTTGTCTATCATATAAAGATGTAGGGTCCGGTTTCAATCTTACAGTCAGATATTGATTGTTTTCAGGGATGGTGTGAGTAATACCTTTTAAATCTCAACTGCCTTAAATGCAACGTTATGACTTTTTATAGGGGCACTCCTACGTTTGTTAGTTATTCTCTTAAAAATACACCACTCGACCGTATATATTCAATTAACGATTTAGGTGTTCTTCTCGACCCAAAACTTAAATTTGATTGCCACATAATGGCCACTGTCAATAAAGCTATGAGTGTTTTTGGGTTTATAAAGCGTTGGTCAAAGGAATTTGATGACCCTTATACAACCAGATTATTATTTACCTCCCTTGTCCGTCCCATTTTGGAATATTGTTCTTCAGTTTGGAGTCCACAATATCAAGTGCACATCGACCGTATTGAGTCGGTGCAAAAAAAATGTCTTCTTTTTGCCCTTCGTAGTTTGAACTGGGATCAAAACGTAAGGCTACCTTCCTACCAGAGTAGATTACTATTGCTTAATTTACCTACACTTGAAAACCGTAGAATAATGCTTGGTACTATTTTTATGCAAAATCTTATAAGAGGTGATATTGATTCCGTAGAACTGGTAAACCGTTTAACTTTTAATGTTCCCGTTAGACTAACACGAAATTATTACCCTCTTAATTTGCCTCGATGTACATCAAATTTTACTCTGCATGAGCCTTTTCGTGTTCTATGTAAAAATTATAACAATCTTTATCATTTAATTTGCACTTCAACATCTATCCCCGTATTAAAAACTAAAATTGTATCTCATTTGCTTCAATCTTAGTTGTAGTATTTGTAGTATTTGGTTTCATGTCTTTTTCTCGCGAACTCGCATTTTTGCCCTAATTGATAAAGGGTCCCGCGCGTAACAAGCACGTGCTTGGTATCGTTGGGCCACTTGTTTGTACTGCTCGTAGTGCATCAACGTCCATCATATATATGTCCGTCTGTCCGTCTGTCCATCTGTCCGTCTGTCCGTTTCTATGCGAACTAGTCTCTCAGCTTTAAAGCTATCGCGATGAAACTTTCCCGAAAGTCTTCTTTCTATTGCAGGTAGTACATATGTCGGAGCGAGCCGGATCGGACCACCATATCTTAAGGCTCCCATAGCAATATTCAAACAAATATAAGAAAATTCATTGTAACTTTGTAGGAAGTAGGCGTTTTGATTCTTGACTACTTAAAAACAAAATTTAAAAAAATAGAAACGCTGAATCTGGAATCCCTGGAACTGCACCGAGTAAGCATTCTTTAATCTACAAGGGTATATAAGCTTCGGCTGGCCGAAGGTAGCTTCCCTTCTTGTTTTTTTTTTACGAGTGATCAAGTGAAACCAGTGATCCAAGTTAACTCACTTGAACTCACTCGCTCTATTTTCAAAAAATTTACTTGTTTGTCAATTCAAGTGTACTCATGCAGGACTCTAATCGGTAACCAAATTGTACTTGCTTCCGGTGTCGATTAGAGCGGTGAATTTTACATTATTGGCCTTTTACAGTGATGCACATAAGCGCGTGAGCAGTTGACACCTTACTCATGTTGGTTGATTCAATTTTGTCACTTAAACTCTTTGCTGGGCATTCTTTTGCGATATGTCCGAAATTGTTACACTGAAAACATTTTCGTCCCTTGGATTTATTTTCGCAATTCTCATCTACAACGCCAAGCACCCGTTGCTCATTCCAAAGAGTTCTCCAATCGCAGAGTTACTTGTACGACATTCTCACGTGACGAACCTACAAACAGATTTTGAGATATTCCAGCGAAAACCGGTTCTAGGATCAGCTAATTGTCCAAGCTTTATAACACAATAGTTTTTTTTTTAACTTTCGGGACTTTTCAACACTTGAATGCAAAGTGCGAGAACGTGCTTACTTACTTTCAATTTGTCAACAGTGCAGTGCAACGAAGTGAATTTAAAAAATTCTAATAAATTATAAAGCACGGTTTAACCCCATTCAAATATAAAAGACATTGTTCATAACAGTATATACTTTGTTTCTACAGATACATGAATTAATAACTTGTGCTGTGTTTTGTGTAAGCAAGTGGTAAAACGTGCGTCCTAATTAGTTCGTAAATGTTGTGCGTTACAATGTTTTAGGTAAAGTTGTAAGTTCTTTCCCGGGTTTTCCCACAATGATGTTTATATCCTGTTATTTATTAAAATTTCAAGATTATAAAAATGTTTTGTCCAGCTGCCGAAAGGTGCCGATGCACTTGTGGCATTAAAAAATGCAACCTAACCTCATTTATTTTAGCACCTCTTTCTAGGAGGAAGCTCTTTTTTGTTATGTGTGTGCTGTTGTTGTAGCTTGCTTTTGCTGTTTCTTTTGTAGCTTTTTGGTTGGTTTTTGATTGGAAAGCTTTTTAAAGGATATTTAATAATTCGACTGCAAATATAGATTTATTTAACAGATTGCTTTTAAGTTCTGATCCATTTATTAATGGACAAAAAAACTTAGTTATAACCAAAAGTCAACTCCTTTATAGTCAACTATTTCACTACTCAATCAAAAAATTTAAAAATGATATTAAATCTTATTATTGTTCGTTTTGTTTTTTATAATTTTTTGGTGGAGTTTAGAAATTACTCCCACATTTTTATATTGCAGTTCTAAGTTTGTAAATATCGTACGGTAAGGTAAACCAACCAACTTGTTATTATTACAAAAATTGAATTTTTGATTGCCCTTTCATATAAATGAGAAAATCGTTCCTATGGAAGATATAGTATATAGTGGTACGATCTGGCCAATTTTTGTAACATAAATTTATAATATTTATCTAGATTTTTGGTAAAAGTTTCATGGCGATAGCACATCTAGAAGTATTTATGGCCGCGGCTCCATACAAGCCCGACCACTGTGCAGGGGTGGATGCAACATTCACAAATCTTCGTCAACAGTACTGGATATTCGGTGCGCGCGACATTCTAACAACCAAGGCGTTTATCGCAGCTTTTCAACGATTCATTGCTCGTCGCTCTAATCTGATCTCTACTCAGACAACGGAAAAACGTTTCATGGCAGCAAGCGAGTACTCGAGGAGATGAGCCTACTCGCCATGGAGCACAGCAAGGATGAATATCTAGCCAATTATTTCGCCAACGAAGGAATCTTGTTTCACTTCATACTAACAAAAGCCAGCATAAGCCAAAAAACGTCTAAAATGTTAAAGCTTGCTTATTTCTTTGTAATGTTGTAATCTACCCACTAGCAGAATAACTTAAAACCTAATATAAGAGACGAAGCGACGTTAGTCATAAAATGTTGACGGATACATTAATCGCTATTTAAGACATTTTCATTAATGCTGTCCGTGTTGGAGTTGAGAAACATTATTTTATTGACCATGTTATGTCTTCAGTCGAAACAATTTTTGAACCCTTTGCGGAAATTAGATTTTTATACCCGTTACTCGTAGAGTAAAAGGGTATATTAGATTCGTGCAAAGGTATGTAACAGGTAGAAGGAAGCGTTTCCGACGAACTATATATATTCTTGATCAGGATCACTAGCCGAGTCGATCTAGCCATGTCCGTCTGTCCGTCTGTCTGTCTGTATGAACGCTGAGGTCTCGGAAACTACAAAAGCTAGAAGGTTGAGATTTTCCACGCCTATTCTTGGGCTTCCTACGCAGCGCAAGTTTATTTTAGCCGAGTGCTACGACCCCTCTAACGCCCACAATCACCCACTAACGATTTTAAAATGTGTCTGGCGCCCACACCTTTAAAGATTTCCGAGAAGTATAAATGCAATTTTGTTGTGCATATTTATACCTATCGAAATGTAGAAGACATTTTTCAAATCGGACCATTCATTAAAAAGTTATACGCTTTATAAATTGTCAACATATATCTATCTCCCTCGCACTCCCTTTAGCTGAGTTACAATTATTAGTCGGGACACCAACCCGACTAGTGAGTGACGGGTATTAGATAGTCGGGACACGAACCCGACTATAGCGTTCTCTCTTGTTTGCAATTGAAAACGCCCTCTCCGACGGAGCGCTACTTGCTGGGACCGCTAAGATTTGTAGGCCTAGTATGTATAATAATGGAAATTGTTTCTTATTATTAAACCACTATTGCAAAACATTTAGGGTGTTCAATTGCGTTGGAAACGTTGTAAAGTGTAAAAGTGTAAGGCAGTTCCAACAACAATTTCTATACAAAATAGTTTTCAAAAGTAGGCCTTTAAAACTATTTTGTATGGAAATTGTTGTTGGAATTGATTTACACTTTTACACGTTACAAAGTTTGCAACGCAATTGAACACCCAAAGTACATCATCCACATTAGTATTGGATAACTTTTTTAAATTCTTAATGTAGGGAATAGAAAGGTTCAAGGTGGGATAGGGGTACTACCCTCCAATTTTTTTGGGCATGTTTCAAATGGAGCAAGAAGATTTGTAAGTGCCCTTAAATCACTTAAATTTAAATTTGCAATCCTTTTATTTTCAATTAATTTGCTATTTATTTCAAGCCAACCATCTTCAATTAACTTGAAAAGATAGAGTACCGTATTCCGTTCTTAATGTAGTGAATAGTGAGGCACAACTACGACATCTTAAAAAATCGTCAGTCCAAATACCCGAGGTTATACCGTAACCAAACATTTTGTGTTCCAAAATTTCATTTTTGATCTCATTGAAATGAAAATCGTAGGGGAGTGTAGGGTAAGGTGACGAACGATTCGTTTTTTGAATGTAACTTTTCTAAAAATCAATATTTTTCAAAAGTGTAAACGCAGAAAGTTGCTTACATCTACTGAGCATATCCCTGTAAAATTCGAAATTCCAATGCAGCTAGATCCCACAGCGTTTGGCGTGAACCCTTCTTTTTTTGCACTTTCAAAAGTTATAGGGTAATGTGACGAACGATTTGTTCTTTAATGTAACTTCTCCAAAAATCAATATTTTTTAAAAGTGTAAAAGCAGAAAGTTACTTACATTTACTGAGCATATTTCTAAAAAAATTTGGATTCGAAATTTCAACGTAGCCAAATCCCACAGCGTTTGGTGTAAACCATCCTTTTTACAAACAAAGAGAGAATGCTATAGTCGGGTTGGTGTCCCGACTATCTAATACCCGTCACTCAGCTAAAGGGAGTGCGAACGCTGTGTCTAATAATCGTAACTCAGCTAAAGGGAGTGCGAGGGAGATAGATATATGTTGACAATTTATAAAGCGTATAACTTTTTAATGAATGGTCCGATTTGAAAAATGTCTTCTACATTTCGATAGGTATAAATATACACAACAAAATTGCATTTATACTTCTCGGAAATCTTTAAAGATTTGCGCGCAGGGCCCATTTTAAAATCGTTAGTGGGCGATTGTGGGCGTTAGAGGGGGCGTGGCGCTCGGCTAAAATAAACTTGCGCTGCGTAGGAAGCCAAAGAATATGTGTGGGAAATCTCAACCTTCTAGCTTTTGTAGTTTCTGAGATCTCAGCGTTCATACAGACGGACAGACAGACAGACGGACAGACGGACAGACGGACAGACGGACAGACGGACAGACGGACATGGCTAGATCGACTCGGCTAGTGACCCTGATCAAGAATATATATACTTTATGGGGTCGGAAACGCTTCCTTCTAGCTGTTACATACTTTTGCACGAATCTAGTATACCCTTTTACTCTACGAGTAACGGGTATAAATACATTTTTTTATATATTATTTACGAAAAGGTTATTTTCGATACTGTAACGAATAACGTTAAATTAGGCCGCTGGAAAACTTTCCGATGCAACGCACGCTTTGGACTGTCGGCTGTGCTCGTCGGCTTGAGGGGTGGTTTAAAGGTGTTGCACCGAAAATGCCTATGCGTTGTCAGCCTATCTTAAAATCAGCGTGCTGCGACAACTTCGTCTTACAGGAACATTAAACATATAAACATAAAAAAAAATAAATTAAAGAGTTTAAAAATGGGGACGTAATAATAAAAAAAATACCAACTAACATTTAAACATTTCGCTTTTAGTTTTCGCGAAGCATTGCCGCGGTGCGCTTTGATTTTAATTTGCTGATCCGCAAAAATTTGGCAATTACTTCGCGCTCGCGTGTGAATTAAAAAGAAAAGGAAAAGTTCAACTCACTTATAAATGTGGCTGCTGCATCCTACGATGAAAGCGCTTCCAAAGAGGCTGCCGCACCTGTGGAAGAGATTTTAGAAAATATCGCCTGCCTCAAGCCTCGCGCATAAAATTAGTGTTACGTAATATCTTTCTTAGTTTGTTTTGCTCGCGCTGGTTCGACTTTGATTCTGTTCAAGTTCTTTTGTTTTCGTTTTAGTTTAGGGTTTTGAATAAAAGCAAATAAAAAAAAAGAAAAATAGACTTAATTAACTAAAATCTAATGTTGTTTCTAATGTGTTTGGGGCGAGAATAAATTTCGCTGGCTTTTGGAGCGCCAATTAGTCAGGTGAAAAATCAAAAAAAACAGCGCGATTGTGGAAAAACTTCTGCTGCGAGGAAAATCTGGATTGCCTTGAGGAAAGTGCTGGTTTTTCTTTCTCTTTGTTTGGCTCTTAGAAGTGCCGTGGATTCAGTGGCGACTTTCGCCTGCGGTGGCCACAACCCAGGGCCTTGGCCGTGGCGGTGACTCCCTTGTGGCAACTCCTCGTCTAGGTTCTTGCCGCGTTGGTCTTCCACGTCGCTGTTCGCTATCGCTTGCCTCTGCGCCACAAAGTCGAAAATTAACAACCGGCTCCCCAAATCGAGTGATAACTCCCTGACTCACCCTTTGAGAGCCCCTGCCTTTGCAAACGCTCGGAAAATCGTCGCAGGATTTGGTCAGATTGCCCCAGCTGGAAGCTGAAACAGTTGCCGATTAGCCACTTAACCACGGTTGCCACTTTCACTCACTCACTTGCTCTTGCTCTAAACCTTTGAAAAAAATGCACTTGGTATGAGCAGTCGCCACCAGTGGGCCGCCTTATATACCCCCGCATGACGCCACCAAGCTGCAATCCCACCACTCCGCCGTTCAGCCACGGAGAGGCGCGAAAATTTTTGCAACTCCTTGCTCTCGATCGCCTCTCCTAGCAACCCACACAGCCACAATTTTCCGGACCTATTAGGAGCGCAGCATGTGGCTCAACCTCTCCCAAATGTTCCTAAGCCCAAATGTTGCTAGCAATCCGCAACGAACATGTTGCTAAGTTCGACGGTGCAGGTCTAAGCTAAGCCTTAGAATTTTAGGTACCTATCTGGTAAACGCGCCCTTACAATACGGAAAAGAAAGAAGTAATAAGATAATACCCAAACTTACAAAAAAAAAATGGTCAAAGTGCAAAATTTTTTTAAAATTAAATTAAACTGACGTCACTATTAAAAACAACAATTAAACTGCAGCAGTAAATGTTATCTGGTATTATTATTCAAATAATCCACGATAACAGTTAAAATTCTTGAATAAAAAAAGTTCGTCACAATACCCTACAAAAAGTTCGTCACGATACCCTACAAGATAGACTTGGAGCAAAAACGGTGTCACTCTCAAACGGCGCAAAAGAAAAAAACGCGAGGTACCAAAAACTGTTGATAAAGATCTATGTATACGTGCATATATTTGCCTTATTTTATTTTCCACTCATCTTTGCTCTGGCACTGGTGATACACAAGTAAATTGAATGGGTTTGCTAGTTTGCGCACCACATTTTTAGCGAAAATTACCTCACGAACAAATTACGGGACTTCTTATTAATATTACTGTAAATACATTGTCGACACGATAAGGGGAGACGACTACATTGATTTGGAATTTTTGTCGTGACGTCATATATGAGATTCGACGAGTTCGTCACATTACCCTACTCGTCAAATTACCCTACACTCCCCTATAGCTTTCCAATATTACGAAATATGGTGGTCGGGTGTGGAAGTAATGTGTCAAGACTCACATTCTGGCCATAGGTGGCACCAACTTTTAGCAAAAATTGAGATACATTTTTTAGACCAGAGTCTTCAATTATGCTGAAGGAACGATTATTCTTCACAGTCCATTCGGTTATGATTCGAGTGCAATTTTTTGTTGTTGTAGAATTAACTTCGACATCTGGTTGAAGAGGCCATAATGTAACATTTATGTTTTACCATATTCGATGTGGTTTTGTCATATTTATAAATATTTAAGCACACTTTACAAACAACGAAACTATTAATTTCAAGGCCATTACCATCCAAAATTTTTGCAAGAGTGTCCCATACTTTACTTCTGCCACGCTTAGTCGAATATTGAAATTGGCCACTTAGAAGCTTTGCCTTAGTAGAGGCGGTGTCGTACTGAGGAGGAGATGCTGAAGTCTGATTGCAAAGCAATATATTAATGATTTTGAACACATAATACATCCAAACACGATTTTTTGCGAGTAGATATTTACCAATACATACATACATAATTACTGTAGCTGGGACAAACACAAAAAAGTACGCCAAAGGTATTAATTTAACTTATAAAACAAATCAATCTTCTACGTGCGTATACTCAATTTACCATTACAAAAACTTACATTTTGCCAAGAATTAATATTGCACTCGATATTCTCATTATTAGACATATCCATTTCCCGATTTAGCTTCCGACAACTTTCACACTACTGCACTTTTTATACCCTTGCAGAGGGTATTACAATTTCAGTCAGATGTTTGCAACGCAGTGAAGGAGACTTTTCCGACCACATAAAGTACATATATTCTTGATCAGCACCAATAGCCGAGTCTATCTAGACATGTCCGTCTTTCCGTCTGTCTGTCTGTCCGTCTGTCCGTTTCTATGCGAACTAGTCTCTCAGTTTTAAAGCTATCGCGATGAAACTTTCCCGAAAGTCTTCTTTCTATTGCAGGTAGTACATATGTCGGAGCGAGCCGGGTCGGACCACTATATCTTAAGGCTCCCATAGGAATATTGAAACAAATATAAGAAATTTCATTGTAACTTTGTAGGAAGTAGGCGTTTTGATTCTTGACTACTTAAAAATAAAATTTAAATAAATAGAAACGCTGAGTCTGGAATCCCTGGAACTGCACCGAGTGAGCATTCTTTTATCTGCAAGGGTATATAAGCTTCGGCTGGCCGAAGGTAGCTTCCTTTCTTGTTTGATATCAGTTGACCTGCTGGACTTCCATCGTGGTCATCGCAAGCCGCTATAAAAAAACGGGTTCCGAAAGAATTGCCATAACTTCGTAAATTATTCATAATTTTTCAAGAACGAACGCTTGTTGTTTCGGTAAAAACATGTACTATCAATAAATAATAACTTCAGTGTCATAAAATAATTGCTACACACCTGAAAAAAAATCCAAAAAAAGGTATATAACCCCTTAAAATTGCTTTTGTTTTTTAAAATGCAAAAGCCCGATCAGAAAACTATTTATTAGTTGTCAAATGTTGAGTTGTCGACAAATTTTGGATTTGTAAAAAACAAAAACAAACAAGAAAGGAAGCTACCTTCGGCCAGCCGAAGCTTATATACCCTTGTAGATAAAAGAATACTCACTCGGTGCAGTTCCAGGGATTCCAGATTCAGCGTTTCGATTTATTTGAATTTTGTTTTTAAGTAGTCAAGAATCAAAACGCCTACTTCCTACAAAGTTACAATGAATTTTCTTATATTTGTTTGGGAGCCTTAAGATATAGTGGTCCGATCCGGCTGGCTCCGACATATGTACTACCTGCAATAGAAAGAAGACCTTCGGGAAAGTTTAATCGCGATAGCTTTAAAACTGAGAGACTAGTTCGCATAGAAACGGACAGACGGACAGACGGACAGACGGACAGACGGACATGGCTGGATAGACTCGGCTATTAGTGCTGATCAAGAATATATATACTTTATGTGGTCGGAAACGTCTCCTTCACTGCGTTGCAAACATCTGACTGAAATTATAATACCCTCTACAAGGGTATAAAAATGATTTGCTCTGCTATGTACACATACACGCACAAAATAAATATATCAAAAAAATGCGTATTTTACACACACAGCCATTAGATACATATGTATATGCGTGTGTACGTTTGTGTGTGTGCATTGCAGCTGACTAAGGAATTAAGACTCGCTCAAATTCAAATTCAAGATAATACTGATATCCTTTTGCTAAAAGAATACTTCAACATTTCAGAGTAAAAGGGTATATTGTATTCGTGCAAAAGTATGTAACAGCTAGAAGGAAGCGTTTCCGACCCCATAAAGTATATATATTCTTGATCAGGATCACTAGCCGAGTCGATCTAGCCATGTCCGTCTGTCTGTCTGTCTGTCCGTATGAACGCTGAGATCTCGGAAACTATAAAAACTAGAGGATTGGCATTTTGCATGCAGATTCTAGGTGTTTCTACGCAGCGCAAGTTTGTTTCAAAAAGGTGCCACGCCCCCTCTAACGCCTTCAAGCCCCCTCTAACGCCCACAGTTTTGAAGCTATTATGAAAATAGTTACTGATTTGTATTCGCTTCGTCAATACATATCGATTGGCCAAGTAAAAAATTGCCACGCCGACTCTAACGCCCACAAACCCAATAAACGCTTAAACCTGGCCAGCGCCTACATTTCCGCCTTTCATGACCAGTAGTATCAATATCTGGCGGTAGATGGCGCAATACAATATACACTAGCGCCATCTAAGAAATGGCATTCGAAAAAATCTGCCTTCTTTTCTGTGGTCACTCTAATTCACATTATGATAATGCAAATTTTAAATTATTTGAAATGGGGCGCGCATTTTGTCTCATTTTGCTCGTATACGTTTTTCACAAGTGCATTCGAGTGCGCTAGAGAGAGACGGAAGATGTGCTAGGCAGAATTGAAAGTTCTAGAAATCCTCTTCTAGAAAGAGATCCCTGGGTAAAAATCGAGCGGCGAAAAACATATAAGAAGGCATATTTCTATTAAGTTGTTTAGCTGAGTAACGGGTATCTAATAGTCGAGGCACTCGACTATAGCGTTCTCTCTTTTTTTTAATTCTTTATTTTGCCATTTCTCTGTTATAAATGTTAAAATGGTTTAAAAATGTGATGTTCATAATCTTATGGCATACCCGCAAATAACTGCATTTAAATTTCTTGGAGATTCAGCATCCTTAACCAAGTCCAAGTACACACACACGCACAAAAGAATATTCCCTTCAGTTCTGGCATCCCGTGTCGGTGACAATTCCTTAGGTCAAACGCTCGGCCACTGTCGACGTCAGCAGAGCAGTCGGTAGCAGAGCCGATATTTATATATTGCGATCTCTTTCCTTGTCTTATAATTTGCCCGCACTTGACGCTAGCAGTGACGAATTTCGGCCGGTCCGTCATTCTCTTGTTCGTCTTACAGTTATGTTCAGTTAGCAACTAAAATTTGGCCGGTAAAATTTGTGTGACAGAGCGACATGTGTATGCCCTTTCATTTTCGTTTTATAAATATAAATTGAATTTACTTCAAAAACACATTTAACTAATTAAGTTTATTATTTAAATTGATTTTATAATATTCCAAAAGTCGAATTGGTCCATAATATTTTTTAAATAATAAAATATTAAAATTTGTATCTTCATAAAAATGATACTGTGATTTTACTCAATAGAAAGGGTATACATAGGAGCATTGGCACGCGGCACAAGCGACAATGAATCAAAAGAAAAAGGGAATGCAAAATCATGACTGGCTGTATTTTTTGACTGTCAATCGAAGAGAACAACGTGCTAAAATTTTACAAGTGTTTACCAATTGCATTAAAAGTTAGGTAACTGGCATTTTAATTCATTTACATATGTTCAGTTTATATTCATTAAAATAACCGGTAGAAATATGTCCCGTTTGGTATTGTTTCTGGGTGTAAAAACTCTTGCAATATGTACATACATACATTTTCCGTGGCCAGCGCTAGAAATGTAAAAAGGTAAATATAAAAATATACAACTAAAACATATTTTTAAAACATATGTCTGTCTTTAATTTTTTCAGGATCCTTGGTTAAATATTCACCATACCTGGGAAAATTCATGAGGACGGCAATCTTACATAAATATCAAGAACAGAACTTTAAAGATTGTTACCATGTCTGAAGAATTCGCGGTCTTATTATGTTTATGACTTTATGAATGGCTGTATTGGTCAGAATTTTAAAAATTGTTACCATGGTCATTAATGGTTCCTCTAGGTCTGAAGAATTCGCGGTCTTATTATGGTGAAGAATTCATGAATGGCTGTATTGGTTAGAACTTTAAAAATTGTTACCATGTTCATTAATGGTTCCTCTAGGTCTGAAGTATTCGCGGTCTTATTATGTTGAAGAATTCATGTGTATAACTACAAATTGCAACCTTTAAAATTCCAATTCCAATTAAGCAACAGATATTTAACACATATATTTTCGATCACCAAATAAAAGTTATTTAATGATTTTTTCACTATGTCTTTTCATTAGAGTTATCTTGACTTTTATTTTTTCAGTCTAAAAATAACTGTTATTTTTATTATTTTATAACAGTTATTTTTAGACTTTTATTTTAAAAGTCATGAATAAAAGTTACGGAGGACTTTTATTTTTTCGGTAAAAAATAACTGTTATTCTCTGACTTTTATTTTAAAAGTCTGAAATAACAGTTACTTAATGACCAATTTCAAAAAAGTTACAAAAATGTAGGTCATTGTGGATCTGAATAGACCGCATTAGATTGGTTAAGTGACTTTTTTCTCCGAAAAATAACTGTTATTTTTGGTTCCTGGAAAAAAAACAAGGGGTATTATTATTAATTGTACGAAATGTAAGTAAAACAATTGAACACAAAATACAATTTATAAAATGAAAGAGACAATAAAAATTAAAAATAAATTTGTATGTTTCTTATTTTATATAATGCAAAAAAAGTATTTTTTTGTACATGAAATTGCTGATGACATTTTTAAAAAGTCATCCATGAAATCACCTATGACACAATGATGGATTTTCCTAAGTGACAACCTAATGGAATCATACGGGACATGTCCCCGGTTAAGGACATCTCAAGGGACAATTTCGTATAATGCCCTTGGTATATCCACGGGGACTTCGAAAAAATTTCGTTTGATTTGTACTGAGGGAAAAAGCGGAACTCCCAAACAATTTTCTCTATGTGGCGTCCTCGGTTCGTCCTGAGGTACAAATGACCTGTCCTCGGGTTTTCCCTTGATGATTACCGAGGGAAAAGTGACATCTGGAACTGAAGGGTTTCATTTACATTTCCCCAACATACTTACATAAGACATTTTGTAACCGATTTTTGTGAACTAAAATTCTAATCGCATTGATAATATTAAAAGAACATTAAATATTCAAACCAATTGATTCTCTTGATTTTTATTACATGTGCCTCATATTGTTTAAATAAATTCAAATGTTTAAACAATTTGATTCACGGCTTCCCTGCCCACCTGTCTTCCCTATTATTTATTAAATAAATGGAAACAAAAATACTGAAACAAAATATCAATGGTGAAATGCAAAAATATCGAATTGAAGATTCATTCTTAGGTAACTAATTAATTATCAAGAATTAACATCGTTACAAAGAGTAAACATAACTCGGTTTAAATAGTTTAAAAATTGCATCTTTAAAAAACAAAAAACTCAGGGCCAATTAACAAAGGAGAAAATGTAGAACGAGGTAGCAAGGCCAATATCAACAGGATTTGTTTTAAGGGACCGATGAAATAAAATTAAGCCTAAAATTATCCTATCTCTGGCATTCATTTTTTTAAAATAAGAATTTGAAACATTAATTTTTCTTTAACTGTCGAAGAATAAACATCCCATCCATTTTGAAGCGGTTGTAACATTTCAAGGCGAACTTAAAATAAAACAAGAGAGAACGCTATAGTCGGGTTCGTGTCCCGACTATCTAATAGTCGTCACTCGGCTAAAGGGAGTGCGAGGGAGATGGATATAGAACATTTTATTTGATTGCGTATAACTTTTTAATGAATGGTCCGATTTGAAAAATTCGATAAGTATAAATATACACAACAAAACTGCATTTATACTTCTCGGAAATCTTTAAAGGTGTGGGCGCCAGACACATTTTAAAATCGTTAGTGGCCGATTGTGGGCGTTAGAGGGGGCGTGGCGCTCGGCTGAAATAAACTTGCGCTGCGTAGGAAGCCCAAGAATTTGTGTGCGGAAATCTCAACCTTCTAGCCTTTGTAGTTTCCGAGATCTCAGCGTTCATACAGACAGACAGACGGACAGACAGACGGACAGACGGACATGGCTAGATAGACTCGGCTAGTGATCCTGATCAAGAATATATATAGTTTATAGGGTCGGAAACGCTTCCTTCTACCTGTTACATACTTTTGCACGAATCTTATATGCCCTTTTACTCTACGAGTAACGGGTATAAATATTCCATTAAATTTCCTAAATCTTAATCAAAATTATTATATTAGTTGTTGGAGAGCTATGTAAAACTTTAAGCAATTTTTTTAAGAAAACAAGTTTTTTTTAAATTAATTTAATTTAATTAAATTAATTAAATTAATGCTTTTAAATGCGATTTTTTAGTATCGAGGTTTAGAAGAACATTTTAGAATCGGAATATCAATTAAAATGTTATGAGAAAAAAAAAAAACAGCCGCTAGATGGTGCCAGTAGCTTTGACGACTGCTTATCTCCATCTCCGCAGCACTCCTTTTAGCTGAGTAACGTGTATCTGATAGTCAAAGTACTTGACCATAGCGTTCTCTCTTGTTAATCCAAGATTTTTTACGAATTTAGTAGATGAGTATCAAAACCGTACCGGTACCAGCAATACGACAATCGTTTCGAAATAAAATTTGTATTTTGGAATCGGTTCCGGTTTACTATTAGGAATAGGTTTATTTCAGTCATCGGTTCCCATTCCCTGGTTCCAATTATTCCCTGGTTAGAAATATTCTTCCGATGTTAACGTTATAAGGTAATTTAGGTAATATGCTTAACATTTTAAAAGACCTATCTTTTGAACTATAACGAAATAGTTTTTTGTTTTAATTTTCTATTCTTACTTCATGACTGAATTTATTAATTGTCTTTCCTTATTGTTAAATCAGGGAACGAAAATAACTGTTATTGTAAATTTTTCATACAAAAAAATCACGCACTTAGAAGGGTCCTAAAAATTTTTTAAATACACCACAATTTTTATTAGCCATTGTAGTTTACAAATCCGTAATGATTTTTATTTTTTGATTTTTATAAAAAAACTCAAAAAATAACTGTTATTTTCTGATTTTTATGAATAACAGTTATTCCCTTGACAATTTTGAAAAAATGAAATAATTAAAAAAAACATGATACCCGTGCTTTTTATAACTTACTAAAAATTTGTTAAAAAAGGCAACCGCGCATATTTTATACCTATATTTTTTTAAAATTTTGTTTACCCACAAAATCGCCATAAATCAAGTTTGAGTTTTATTTTTGATCACGACGAATAACTGTTATTTGTCAACTTTTATTATAAAACTCAAAAAATAACAGTTATTCTTTGAGTTTTACTTTACAAATCAGAAAATAACTGTTAAAGTGTGATTTTTAAAATAAAACTTATAACAGTTACGTTCCCTGTGTTAAATACTTGTTCTTAAAAAATCCGCGTTATCAAATTTTTGTACTGTTATTCCTAACGGCAAATTGACCCGTTTTTCTAAAATTAACTGCATCGATCTCTCGCTTACAGCTGCGTATGTGAGCGCAACCAATACCGCGACAATAACCTATAGTTGTACCAACTTACATAAGTATGAAAAGTAAAAAAACAAAAAGAGA